>NW_024395764.1:0-16892 GCF_016617805.1 Bactrocera tryoni
GCATTTGGAAGAATTCGACAATCTTATATTCAGTTATAAAGTCGATTTTCTTGTGTATACACATTTAGCAGTCGATATTGAGTTGCTTCAAATCATTACTTTAATATACATATATAAGTTAATTAACTTTCTTCGTCTTACTATAGTTGACATAAAGCCATAACGGCAGTGCATTTGGAAGAATTCGACAATCTCATATTCAGGTATAAAGGTGTTCATATTCAGGTATAAAGTCGATTTTCTTGTATATACACATTAAGCAGTCGATGTTGAGTTGCTTTAAATCATTACTTTAACATCTTTAAGTTAATTTACCTTCTTCATCTTACTGAGTTGACATAAAGCCATAACGGCAATGCATTTGGAAGAATTCGACAATCTTATATTCAGGTATAAAGTCCATTTTCTTTTATATACACATTAAGCAGTCGATATTGAGTTGCTTTAAATCATTAATTTAACATATTTAAGTTAATTTATCTTCTTCAACTTACTGAAGTTGACACTGACATAAAGCCGAACCGGCAAAGCAGTTGGGAGATTTCGACCATCTTATATTCAGATATAAAGTCGTTTTTCTTGTATATACACATTTAACAATCGATATTGAGTTGCTTCAAATCATTACTTTAACAAAGTTAAGTTAATTAACCCTCTTCATCTTACTGAAGTTGACAAAAGGCCATAACGTTAGTGTATTTGGAAGAATTCGACAATCTTATATTCAGGTATAAAGTCGATTTTCTTGTATATACACATTTAGCAATCGATACTGAATTGCTTCAAATCATTACGTTAACATATGTAAGGTAATTAGCTTTCTTCATCTTACTGGAGTTGAAATAAAGCTATAACGACAGCGCATATGGAAGAATCCGACAATCTTATATTCAGGTATAAAGTCGATTTTCTAGTATATGCACATTTAGCAGTCGATATTTAGTTGCTTTAAATCATTAATTCAACATATTTAAATTAATTGATCTTCTTCATTTTACTGAAATTGACATTGACATAAAGCAAAACCGGCAAAGCATTTGGAAGAAATCTACAATCTTATATTCAGATATAAAGTCGATTTTCTTGTATATACACATTTAACAATCGATACTGAATTGCTTCAAATCATTACTTTAACACATTTAAGTTAGTTAACCCTCTTCATCTTACTGAAGTTGACAAAAGGCCATAACGTGAGTGCATTTGGAAGAATTCGACAATCTTGTATTCAGGTATAAAGTCGATTTTCTTGTATATACACATTTAACAATCGATATTGAGTTGCTTCAAATCATTACTTTAACATATTTCAGTTAATTAACCCTCTTTATCTTACTGAAGTTGACAAAAGGCCATAACGTTAGTGCATTTGGAAGAATTCGGCAATCTTATATTCAGGTATAAAATCGATTTTCTTGTATATCCACATTTAGCAGTCGATATTGAGTTGCGTTAAATCATTAATTTAATATATTTAAGTTAATAAACCTTCTTAATCTTTCTGAAGTTAACATAAAGCTATAACGGCAGTGCATTTGGAAGAATGCGACAATCTTATATTCAGGTATAAAGTCGATTTTCGTGTACTTACACATTTATCAGTCGATATTGAATTGCCTTAAATCATTAATTTAACATATTTAAGTTAATTTATCTTCTTCATCTCACTGAAGTGTACATAAAGCCATAACGACAGTGCATTTGGAAGAACTCGTTAATCTTATATTCAGGTATAGGGTCAATTTTCTTGTATATACACATTTAGCAGTCGATATTGAATTGCTTTAAATCATTAATTTAACATAGTTAAGTGAATTAACCTTCTTCATCTTGCTGAAGTTGACATAAAGCCATAACGGCAGTGCGTTTGGAAGAATTCGACAATCTTATATTCAGGTATAAAGTCGATTTTCTTGTATATACACATTTAGCAATCAATACTGAATTGCTTCAAATCATTACTTTAACATATTAAACTTTCTTCACTTTCCTGAAGTTGACATAAAGCCATAACGACAGTGCAGTTGGAAGAATTCGACAATCTTATATTGAGATATAAAGTCGATTTTCTTGTATATACACATTAAGCAGTCGATATTGGGTTGCTTTAAATCATTAATTTAACATATGAATTTAAGTTAATTAACCTTTTTCATCTTTCTGAAGTTCACATAAAGCCATAACGGCAGTGCAGTTGGCAGAATTC
Organism: Bactrocera tryoni; assembly: GCF_016617805.1. Taxonomy (NCBI): domain Eukaryota; kingdom Metazoa; phylum Arthropoda; class Insecta; order Diptera; family Tephritidae; genus Bactrocera; species Bactrocera tryoni. Next base: position 2,207 of record NW_024395764.1, read on the forward strand.
GACAATCTTATATTCAGGTATAAAGTCGATTTTCTTGTACTTACACATTTATCAGTCGATATTGAATTGCCTTAAACGACAGAGCATTTGGAAGAATTCGAAAAACTTATATTCAGGTATGTAGTCGATTTTCTTGTATATACACATTTAGCATTCAATATAGAGTTGTTTTAAATCATTAATTTAACATATTTAAGTTAATTAACCTTCTTCGCCTTACTGAAGTTGACATAAAGCCATAACGGCAGTGCAGTTGACAGAATTCGACAATCTTATATTCAGGTATAAAGTCGATTTTCTTGTACTTACACATTTATCAGTCGATATTGAATTGCCTTAAACGACAGAGCATTTGGAAGAATTCGAAAAACTTATATTCAGGTATATAGTCGATTTTCTTGTATATACACATTTAGCAGTCAATATTGAGTTGTTTTAAATCATTAATTTAACATATTTAAGTTAATTAACCTTCTTCGCCTTACTGAAGTTGACATAAAGCCATAACGGCAGCGCATTTGGAAGAATTCGACAATCTTATATTCAAGTATAAAGTCGATTTTTTTGTATATACACATTAAGCAGTCGATACTGAATTGCCTTAAATCATTAATTTAACATATTTAAGTTAATTTATCTTCTTCATCTCACTGAAGTTGACATAAAGCCATAACGACAGTGCATTTGGAAGAACTCGTTAATCTTATATTCAGGTATAGGGTCAATTTTCTTGTATATACACATTTAGCAGTCGATATTGAATTGCTTTAAATCATTAATTTAACATAGTTAAGTGAATTAACCTTCTTCATCTTGCTGAAGTTGACATAAGGCCATAACGGCAGTGCGTTTGGAAGAATTCGACAATCTTATATTCAGGTATAAAGTCGATTTTCTTGTATATACACATTTAGCAATCAATACTGAATTGCTTCAAATCATTACTTTAACATATTAAACTTTCTTCACTTTCCTGAAGTTGACATAAAGCCATAACGACAGTGCAGTTGGAAGAATTCGACAATCTTATATTCAGATATAAAGTCGATTTTCTTGTATATACACATTAAGCAGTCGATATTGGGTTGCTTTAAATCATTAACTTAACATATGAATTTAAGTTAATTAACCTTCTTCATCTTTCTGAAGTCCATATAAAGCCATAACGGCAGTGCAGTTGGCGGAATTCGACAATCTTATATTCAGGTATAAAGTCGATTTTCTTGTACTTACACATTTATCAGTCGATATTGAATTGCCTTAAACGACAGAGCATTTGGAAGATTTCGAAAAACTTATATTCAGGTATATAGTCGATTTTCTTGTATATACACATTTAGCAGTCAATATACAGTTGTTTTAAATCATTAATTTAACATATTTAAGTTAATTAACCTTCTTCGCCTTACTGAAGTTGACATAAAGCCATAACGGCAGTGCATTTGGAAGAATTTGACAATCTTATATTCAGGTATAAAGTCGATTTTCTTGTATATACACATTAATCAGTCGATATTGTGTTGCTTTAAATCATTAATTTAACATATGTATTTAAGCTAATTAACCTTCTTCGCCTTACTGAAGTTGACATAAAGCCATAACGGCAGTGCATTTGGAAGAATTCGACAATCTTATATTCAGGTATAAAGGTATTTTCTTGTATATACACAATTAACAATCGATATTGAGTTGCTTTTAATCATTAATTTAACATTATTAAGTTAATTAACATTCTTCGTCTTTCTCAAGTTGACATAAAGCTATAACGGCAGTGTATTTGGAAGAATTCGACAATCTTATATTCAGGTATAAAGTCGATTTTCTTGTATATACACATTTAGCAATCGATATTGAGTTGCTTCAAATCATTACTTTAACATATTTAAGTATTTAAGTTAATTAACCCTCTTTATCTTACTGAAGTTGACAAAAGGCCATAACGTTAGTGCATTTGGAAGAATTCGTTAATCTTATATTCAGGTATAAAGTCAATTTTCTTGTATACGCGCATTTAGCAATCGATACTGAATTGCTTCATATCATTACTTTAACATATCTAAGGTAATTAACTTTCTTCACCTTACTGAAGTTGATATAAAGCAATAACGGCAGTGCGTTTGGAAGAATTCGACAATCTTATATTCAGGCAAAAAGTGGATTTTCTTGTATATACACATTAAGCAGTCGATATTGAGTGGCTTTAAATCATTGATTTAACATATTAAAGTTAGTTAACTTTCTTCACCTTCCTGAAGTTGACATAAAGCCATAACGACAGCGCATATGGAAGAATCCGAAATTCTTATATTCATGTATAAAGTCGATTTTTCTTGTATATATACATTTAGCAGTCGATATTAAGTTTCTCTAAGTCATTAATTTAACATATTTAAGTTAATTAACCTTTTTCATCTTACTGAAGTTGACATAAAGCCATAACGACAGCGCATTTGGAAGAATCCGAAAATCTTATATTCAGGTATAATGTCGATTTTCTAGTATATACACATTTAGCAGTCGATATTTAGTTACTTTAAATCATTAATTTAACATATTTAAGTTAATTGACCCTCTTCATCTAACTGAAGTTGACATTGACATAAAGCCAAACCGGCAAAACATTTGCAAGAAATCTACAATCTTATATTCAGGTATAAAGTCTATTTTCTTGTATATACACATTTAGCAGTCGATATTGAGTTGCTTTAAATCATTATTTTAACATATTTAAGTTAATTAACATTCTTCATCTTTCTGAAGTTGACATAAAGCTATAACGGCAGTGTATTTGGAAGAATTCGACAATCTTATATTCAGGTATAAAGTCGATTTTCTTGTATATACACATTTAACAATCGATATTGAGTTGCTTCAAATCATTACTTTAACATATTTAAGTTAATTTACCTTCTTCATCTTACTGAAGTTGGCAAAAGGCCATAACGTTAGTGCATTTGGAAGAATTCGACAATCTTATATTCAGGTATAAAGTCGATTTTCTTGTATATACGCATTTAGCAATCGATACTTAAGTGCTTCAAATCATTACTTTAACATATCTAAGGTAATTAACTTTTTTCACCTTACTGAAGTTGACATAAAGCAATAACGGCAGTGCGCTTGGAAGAATTCGACAATCTTATATTCAGGCAAAAAATCGATTTTTTTGTATATACACATTAAGCAGTCGATATTGAGTGGCTTTAAATCATTGATTTAACATATTAAAGTTAATTAACTTTAATCTTATATTCAGGCATAAAGTCGATTTTCTTGTATATACACATTTAGCAATCGATACTGAATTGCTTCAAATCATTACTTTAACATATGTAAGGTAATTAACTTTCTTCATCTTACTGTAGTTGACATAAAGCCATAACGGCAGTGCATTTGGAAGAATTCGACAAATTCATATTCAGGTATAAAGGTATTTTCTTGTATATACACAATTAACAATCGATATTGAGTTGCCTTAAATCATTCCTTTAACATATTTAAGTTAATTAACCTTCTTCATCTTGCTGAAGTTGACATAAAGCTATAACGACAGCGCATTTGGAAGAATTCGACAATCTTATATTCAGATATAAAGTCGATTTTCTTGTATATACACATTTAACAATCAATATTGAGTTGCTTCAAATCATTACTTTAACACATTTAAGTTAACTAACCCTCTTCATCTTACTGAAGTTGACAAAGGGCCATAACGTTAGTACATTTGGAAGAATTCGACAATCTTATATTCAGTTATAAAGTCGATTTTCTTGTGTATACACATTTAGCAGTCGATATTGAGTTGCTTCAAATCATTACTTTAATATACATATATAAGTTAATTAACTTTCTTCGTCTTACTATAGTTGACATAAAGCCATAACGGCAGTGCATTTGGAAGAATTCGACAATCTCATATTCAGGTATAAAGGTGTTCATATTCAGGTATAAAGGTGTTTTCTTGTATATACACAATTAACAATCGATATTGAGTTGCCTTAAATCATTGCTTTAACATATTTAAGTTAATTAACCTTCTTCATCTTGCTGAAGTTGACATAAAGCCATAACGGCAGTGTTTCTGGAAGAATTAGACAATCTTATATTCAGGTATAAAGTCGATTTTCTTGTATATACTCATTTAGCAATCGATACTGAATTGCTTCAAATCATTACTTTATCATATTTAAGGTAATTAACTTTCTTCATCTTACTGAAGTGTACATAAAGCCATAACGGCAGAGCATTTGGAAGAATTCGACAATCTTGTATTCAGATATAAAGTCGATTTTCTTGTATATACACATTTAACAATCGATATTGAGTTGCTTCAAATCATTACTTTAACATATCTAAGGTAATTAACTTTTTTCGCCTTACTGAAGTTGACATAAAGCAATAACGGCAGTGCGTTTTTAAAGAATTCGACAATCTTGTATTCAGGTAAAAATTCGATTTTCTTGTATATACACATTAAGCAGTCGATACTGAATTGCTTCAAATCATTACTTAACATATCTAAGGTAATTAACTTTTTTCGCCTTACTGAAGTTGACATAAAGCAATAACGGCAGTGGGTTTGGAAGAATTCGACAATCTTATATTCAGGCAAAAATTCGATTTTCTTGTATATAAACATTAAGCAGTCGATATTGAGTTGCTTCAAATCATTAGTTTAACATATTTAAGGTAATTAACTTTCTTCATCTTATTGAAGTGTACATAAAGCCATAACGGCAGTGTATTTGGAAGAATTCGACAATCTTATATTCAGATATAAAGTCGATTTTCTTGTATATACACATTTAACAATCGATATTGAGTTGCTTCAAATCATTACTTTAACATATTTAAGTTAATTAACCCTCTTTATCTTACTGAAGTTGACAAAAGGCCATAACGTAAGTGCATTTAGAAGAATTCGACAATCTTATATTCAGGTATAAAATTGATTTTCTTGTATATACGCATTTAGCAATCGATACTGAATTGCTTCAAATCATTACTTAACATATCTAAGGTAATTAACTTTTTTCGCCTTACTGAAGTTGACATAAAGTAATAACGGCAGTGCGTTTTTAAAGAATTTGACAATCTTATATTCAGGTAAAAATTCGATTTTCTTGTATATACACATTAAGCAGTCGATATTGAGTGGCTTTAAATCATTGATTTAACATATTTAGGTTAATTAACTGTCTTCACCTTCCTGAAGTTGACATAAAGCCATAACGACAGCGCATATGCAAGAATTCGACAATCTTATATTCACGTATATAATCGATTTTCGTGTATATACACATTTAGCAGTCGATATTGAGTTGCCTTAAATCATTAATTTAACATATTTAAGTTAATTTATCTTCTTCATCTCACTGAAGTTGACATAAAGCCATAACGACAGCGCATTTGGAAGAACCCGACAATCTTATATCCAGGTATATAGTCGATTTTCTTGTATATACACATTTAGCAGTCGATATTGAGTTGCTTTAAATCATTAATTTAACATGTTTAAGTTAACTAACTTTTTTCACCTTACTGAAGTTGACATAAAGCTATAACGGCAGTGTATTTGGAAGAATTCGACAATCTTATATTCAGGTATAAAGTCGATTTTCTTGTATATACACATTAAACAATCGATATTGAGTTGCTTCAAATCATTACTTTAACACATTTAAGTTAATTAACCCTCTTCATCTTTCTGAAGTTGACAAGAGGCCATACCGTTAGTGCATTTGGAAGAATTCGACACTCTTATATTCAGATATAAAGTCGATTTTCTTATACTATATACACATTTAGCAGTCGATATTGAGTTGCTTCAAATCCTTACTTTAACATATAAAAGTTAATAGACCTTCTTCATTTTACTGAAGTGTACATAAGGCCATAACGACAGCGCATTTGGGAGAATTCGACAATCTTATATTCAGATATAAAAGTCGATTTTCTTGTATATACACATTTAGCAATCGATACTGAATTGCTTCAAATCATTACTTTAACATATGTAAGGTAATTAACTTTCTTCATTTTACTGAAGTTGACATAAAGCAATAACGGCAGTGCGTTTGCAAGAATTCGACAATCTTATATTCAGATATAAAGTCGATTTGCTTGTATATACACATTAAGCAGTCGATATTGAGTTGCTTTAAATCATTAATTTAACATATGTATTTAAGTTAATTAACCTTCTTCATCTTGCTGAAGTCGACATAAAGCCATAACGGCAGTGCAGTTGGAAGAATTCGACAATCTTATATTCAGTTATAAAAACGATTTTCTTGTGTATACACATTTAGCAATCGATATTGAATTGCCTTCAATCATTAATTTAACATATTTAAGTTAATTTATCTTCTTCTTCTGACTGAAGTTGACATAAAGCCGTAACGACAGCGCATTTGGAAGAATTCAACAATCCTATATTCAGGTATATAGTCGATTTTCTTGTATATACAGATTTAACAGTCGATATTGAGTTGCTTTAAATCATTAATTTAACAAATCATTAATTTAACATATTTAAGTTAATTAACATTCTTCATCTTTCTCAAGTTGACATAAAGCTATAACGGCAGTGTATTTGGAAGAATTCGACAATCTTATATTCAGGTATAAAGTCGATTTTCTTGTATATACACATTTAACAATCGATATTGAGTTGCTTCAAATCATTACTTTAACATATTTAAGTATTTAAGTTAATTAACCCTCTTCATCTTACTGAAGTGGGCAAAAAGCCATAACGTTAGTGCATTTGGAAAAATTCGTTAATCTTATATTCAGGTATAAAGTCAATTTTCTTGTATAAGCGCATTTAGCAATCGATACTGAATTGCTTCATATCATTACTTCAACATATCTAAGGTAATTAACTTTGTTCACCTTACTGAGTTGATATAAAGCAATAACGGCAGTGCGTTTGGAAGAATTCGACAATCTTATATTCAGGCAAAAAGTGGATTTTCTTGTATATACACATTAAGCAGTCGATATTGAGTGGCTTTAAATCATTGATTTAACATATTAAAGTTAGTTAACTTTCTTTACCTTCCTGAAGTTGACATAAAGCCATAACGACAGCGCATATGGAAGAATCCGACAATCTTATATTCATGTATAAAGTCGATTTTTCTTGAATATACACATTTAACAATCGATATTGAGTTGCTTCAAATCATTACTTTAACATATTTAAGTTAATTAACCCTCTTCTTCATCTTACTGAAGTGTACATAAAGCCATAACGGCAGTGCATTTGGAAGAATTCTACAATCTTATATTCAGATATAAAGTCGATTTTCTTGTATATACACATTAAGCAGTCGATATTGAGTTGCTTTAAATCATTAATTTAACATATGTATTTAAGTTAATTAACCTTCTTCACCTTACTGAAGTGTACGCAAAGCCATAACGGCAGTGCATCTAGAAGAATTCGACAATCTTATATTCAGGTATAAAGTCGATTTTCTTGTATATACGCAATTAGCAATCGATATTGAGTTGCTTCAAATCATTACTTTAACATATCTAAGGTAATTAACTTGTTTCACCTTACTGAATTTGACATAAAGCAATAACGGCAGTGCGTTTGGAAGAATTCGACAATCATATATTCAGGCAAAAAGTCGATTTTCTTGTATATACACATTAAGCAGTCGATATTGAGTGGCTTTAAATCATCGATTTAACATACTAAAGTTAATTAACTTTCTTCACCTTCCTGAAGTTGACATAAAGCCATAACGACAGCGCATATGGAAGAATCCGACAATCTTATATTCATGTATAAAGTCGATTTTTCTTGAATATACACATTTAACAATCGATATTGAGTTGCTTCAAATCATTACTTTAACATATTTAAGTTAATTAACCCTCTTCATCTTACTGAAGTTGAAAAAAGACCATAACGTTAGTGCATTTAGAAGAATTCAACACTCTTATATTCAGATATAAAGTCGATTTTCTTGTACTATATACACATTTAGCAGTCGATATTGAGTTTCTTCAAATCCTTATTTGAACATATGTAAGCTAGTAGACCTTCTTCATTTTACTGAAGTGTACATAAGGCCATAACGGCAGCGCATTTGGAAGAATTCGACAATCTTATATTCAGATATAAAGTCGTTTTTCTTGTATATACACTTTTAACAATCGATATTGAGTTGCTTCAAATCATTACTTTAACACATTTAAGTTAATTAACCCTCTTCATCTTACCGAAGTTGACAAAAGGCCATAACGTTAGTGCATTTGGAAGAATTCCACAATCTTATATTCAGGTATAAAGTCGATTTTCTTGTATATACACATTTAGCGATCGATACTAAATTGCTTCAAATCATAACTTTAACATATTTAAGGTAATTAACTTTCTTCATCTTACTGAAGTGTACACAAAGCCATAACGGCAGTGCATCTGGAAGAATTCGACAATCTTATATTCAGGTATAAAGTCGATTTTCTTGAATATACACATTCAGCAATCGATACTGAATTGCTTCAAATCATTACTTTAACATATTTAAGGTAATTAACTTTCTTCATCTTACTGAAGTGTACATAAAGCCATAACGGCAGTGCATTTGGAAGAATTCTACAATCTTATATTCAGATATAAATTCGATTTTCTTGTATATACACATTAAGCAGTCGATATTGAGTTGCTTTAAATCATTAATTTAACATATGTATTTAAGTTAATTAACCTTCTTCATCTTACTGAATTTGACATAAAGCCATAACGGCAGTGCATTTGGAAGAATTCGACAATCTAATGTTCAGGTATAAAGTCGATTTTCTTGTACATACACATTTAGCAATCGATACTGAAGTGCTTCAAATCATTACTTTAACATATCTAAGGTAATTAACTTGTTTCACCTTACTGAAGTTGACATAAAGCAATAACGGCAGTGCGTTTGGAAGAATTCGACAATCTTATATTCAGGCAAAAAGTCGATTTTCTTGTATATACACATTAAGCAGTCGATATTGAGTGGCTTTAAATCATCGATTTAACATATTAAAGTTAATTAACTTTCTTTACCTTCCTGAAGTTGACATAAAGCCATAACGACAGCGCATATGGAAGAATCCGACAATCTTATATTCATGTATAAAGTCAATTTTTCTTAAATATACACATTTAACAATCGATATTGAGTTGCTTCAAATCATTACTTTAACATATTTAAGTTAATTAACCCTCTCTTTCTTACTGAAGTTGAAAAAAGGCCATAACGTTAGTGCATATAGAAGAATTCAACACTCTTATATTCAGATATAAAGTCGGTTTTCTTGTACTATATACACATTTAGCAGTCGATATTGAGTTTCTTCAAATCCTTATTTTAACATATATAAGCTACTAGACCTTCTTCATTTTACTGAAGTATACATAAGGCCATAACGACAGCGCATTTGGAAGAATTCGACAATCTTATATTCAGATATAAAGTCGTTTTTCTTGTATACACACATTTAACAATCGATATTGAGTTGCTTCAAATCATCACTTTAACACATTTAAGTTAATTAACCCTCTTCATCTTACTGAAGTTGACAAAAGGCCATAACGTTAGTGCATTTGGAAGAATTCGACAATCTTATATTCAGGTATAAAGTCGATTTTCTTGTATATACACATTTAGCAATCGATACTGAATTGCTTCAAATCATTACTTTAACATATATAAGTTAATTAATCTTCTTCATTTTACTGAAGTTGAAACAAGGCCATAACGTCAGTGCATTTGGAAGAATTCGACATTCTTATATTCAGGTTTAAAGTCGATTTTCTTGTATATGCATATTTAGTAGTTGATATTGAGTTGCTTTAAATCATTACTTTAACATATTTAAGTTAATTAACCTTCTTCATCTTACTGAGGTTAACACGACGCCATAACGGCAGTGCATTTGGAAGAATTCGACAATCTTATATTCAGGTAAAAAGTCGATTTTCTTGTATATACACTGTTTTCTGTCGATATTAAGTTGATCTAAGTCATTAATTTTACATATTTAAGTTAATTAACCTTCTTCTTCTTACTGAAGTTGACATAAAGCTATAACGATAGCGCATTTGGAAGAATCCGACAATCTTATATTCAGGTATAAAGTCGATTTTCTAGTATATACACATTTAGCAGTCGGTATTTAGTTGCTTTAAGTCATTAATTCAACATATTTAAGTTAATTGATCTTCTTCATCTTACTGAAGTTGAGATTGACATAAAGCCAAATCGGCAAAGCATTTGGAAGAAATCTACAATATTATATTCAGGTATAAAGTCTATTTTCTTCTATATACACATTTAGCAGTCGATATTGAGTTGCTTTAAATCATTAATTTAATAAATTTAAGTTAATTAACCTTCTTCATCTCTCTGAAGTTAACATAAAGCTATAACGGCAGTGCATTTGGAAGAATGCGACAATCTAATGTTCAGGTATAAAGTCGATTTTCTTGTACATACACATTTAGCAATCGATATTGAGTTGCTTCAAATCATTACTTTAACATATCTAAGGTAATTAACTTGTTTCACCTTACTGAAGTTGACATAAAGCAATAACGGCAGTGCGTTTGGAAGAATTCGACAATCTTATATTCAGGCAAAAAGTCGATTTTCTTGTATATACACATTAAGCAGTCGATATTGAGTGGCTTTAAATCATCGATTTAACATATTAAAGTTAATTAACTTTCTTTACCTTCCTGAAGTTGACATAAAGCCATAACGACAGCGCATATGGAAGAATCCGACAATCTTATATTCATGTATAAAGTCGATTTTTCTTGAATATACACATTTAACAACCGATATTGAGTTGCTTCAAATCATTACTTTAACATATTTAAGTTAATTAACCCTCTTCATCTTACTGAAGTTGAAAAAAGACCATAACGTTAGTGCATTTAGAAGAATTCAACACTCTTATATTCAGATATAAAGTCGATTTTCTTGTACTATATACACATTTAGCAGTCGATATTGAGTTTCTTCAAATCCTTATTTTAACATATATAAGCTACTAGACCTTCTTCATTTTACTGAAGTATACATAAGGCCATAACGACAGCGCATTTGGAAGAATTCGACAATCTTATATTCAGATATAAAGTCGTTTTTCTTGTATACACACATTTAACAATCGATATTGAGTTGCTTCAAATCATCACTTTAACACATTTAAGTTAATTAACCCTCTTCATCTTACTGAAGTTGACAAAAGGCCATAACGTTAGTGCATTTGGAAGAATTCGACAATCTTATGTTCAGGTATAAAGTCGATTTTCTTGTATATACACATTTAGCAATCGATACTGAATTGCTTCAAATCATTACTTTAACATATATAAGTTAATTAATCTTCTTTATTTTACTGAAGTTGAAACAAGGCCATAACGTCAGTGCATTTGGAAGAATTCGACATTCTTATATTCAGGTTTAAAGTCGATTTTCTTGTATATGCATATTTAGTAGTTGATATTGAGTTGCTTTAAATCATTACTTTAACATATTTAAGTTAATTAACCTTCTTCATCTTACTGAGGTTAACACGACGCCATAACGGCAGTGCATTTGGAAGAATTCGACATTATTATATTCAGGTAAAAAGTCGATTTTCTTGTATATACACTGTTTTCTGTCGATATTAAGTTGATCTAAGTCAATAATTTTACATATTTAAGTTAATTAACCTTCTTCTTCTTACTAAAGTTGACATAAAGCTATAACGATAGCGCATTTGGAAGAATCCGACAATCTTATATTCAGGTATAAAGTCGATTTTCTAGTATATACACATTTAGCAGTCGGTATTTAGTTGCTTTAAGTCATTAATTCAACATAATTAAGTTAATTGATCTTCTTCATCTTACTGAAGTTGACATTGACATAAAGCCAAATCGGCAAAGCATTTGGAAGAAATCTACAATATTATATTCAGGTATAAAGTCTATTTTCCTGTATATACACATTTAGCAGTCGATATTGAGTTGCTTTAAATCATTAATTTAATAAATTTAAGTTAATTAACCTTCTTCATCTCTCTGAAGTTAACATAAAGCTATAACGGCAGTGCATTTGGAAGAATGCGACAATCTTATATTCAGGTATAAAGTCGATTTTCGTGTACTTTCACATTTATCAGTCGATATTGAATTGCCTTAAATCATTACTTTAACATATTTAAGTTAATTTATCTTCTTCATCTCACTGAAGTTGACATAAAGCCATAAGGACAGCGCATTTGGAAGAATTCGACAAACTTATATTCAGGTATATAGTCCATTTTCTTGTATATACACTTTTAGCAGTCAATATTGAGTTGCTTTAAATCATTAATTTAACATATTTAAGTTAATTTACCTTCTTCAGCTTACTGAAGCTGACATAAAGCCATAAAGGCAGTGCATTTGGAAGAATTCGACAATCTTATATTCAGGTATAAAATCGATTTTCTTGTACTTACACGTTTATCAGTCGATATTGAATTGCCTTAAATAATTAATTTAACATATTCAAGTTAATTTATCTTCTTCATCTCACTGAAGTTGACATAAAGCCATAACGACGGCGCATTTGAAGAATCCGACAATCTTATATTCAGGTATAAAGTCGATTTTCTTGTATATACGCATTTAGCAACCGATACTGAATTGCTTCAAATCATTACTGTAACACATTTAAGTTAACTAACCTTCTTCATCTAATTGACATAAAGCCAAGCCGGCAAAGCAGTTGGAAGAATTCGACAATCTTATATTCAGGTATAAAGTCGATTTTCTTGTACATACACATTTAGCAATCGATATTGAGTTGCTTCAAATCATTACTTTAACATATTTAAGTTAATTAACCCTCTTCATCTTACTGAAGTTGACAAAAGGCCATAACGTTAGTGCATTTGGAAGAATTCGACAATCTTATATTCAGATATAAAGTCGATTTTCTTGTATATACGCATTTAGCAACCGATAATGAAGTGCTTCAAATCATTACTTTAACATATCTAAGGTAATTAACTTTTTTCACCTTACTGAAGTTGACATAAGGCAATAACGGCAGTGCGTTTGGAAGAATTCGACAATCTTATATTCAGGCAAAAAGTCGATTTTCTTGTATATACACATTAAGCAATCGATATTGAGTTGCTCTAAGTCATTACTTTAACATATTTAAGTTAACTAACCCTCTTCATCTTACTGAAGTTGACATAAGACCATAACGTCAGTGCATTTGGAAGAATTCGGCAATCTAATGTTCAGGTATGAAGTCGATTTTCTTGTACACACACATTTAGCAATCGATATTGAGTTGCTTCAAATCATTACTTTAATATACATAACCTAATTAACTTTCTTCATCTTGCTGAAGTTGACATAAAGCCATAACGGCAGTGCATCTGGAAGAATTCAACAATCTTATATTCGGGTATAAAGTCGATTTTCTTGTATATACACATTTAGCAATCGATACTGAATTGCTTCAAATCATTACTTTAACATATTTAAGGTAATTAACTTGCTTCATCTTACTGAAGTGTACACAAAGCCATAACGGCAGTGCATCTGGAAGAATTCGACAATCTTATATTCAGGTATAAAGTCGATTTTCTTGAATATACACATTTAGCAATCGATACTGAAGTGCTTCAAATCATTACTTTAACATATTTAAGGTAATTAACTTTCTTCATCTTACTGAAGTGTACATAAAGCCATAAAGGCAGTGCATTTGGAAGAATTCTACAATCTTATATTCAGATATAAAGTCGATTTTCTTGTGTATACACATTTAACAATCGATATTGAGTTGCTTCAAATCATTACTTTAACATATTTAAGTTAATTAACCATCTTCATCTTACTGAAGTTGACAAAAGGCCATAACGTTAGTGCATTTGGAAGAATGCGAAAATCGTGTTCATGTATAAAGTTGATTTTCGTGTATATACACAATTAAAAATCGATATTGAGTTGCTTCAAATCATTACTTTAACACATTTAAGTTAACTAACCCTCTTCATCTTACTGAAGTTGACATAAGGCCATAACGTTAGTGTATTTGGAGGAATTCGACAATCTTATATTCAGGTATAAAGTCGATTTTCTTGTATATACACATTTAGCAATCGATACTGAATTGCTTCAAATCATTACTTTAACATATCTAAGGTAATTAACTTTTTTCATCTTACTGAAGTTGACATAAAGCAATAACGGCAGTGCATTTTGAAGAATTCAACAATCTTATATTCAGATATAAAGTCGATTTTCTTGTATATACACATTTAGCAATCGATACTGTATTGCTTCAAATCTTTACTTTAACATATTTAAGGTAATTAACTTTCTTCATCTTACTGAAGTGTACATAAAGCCATAACGGCAGTGCATTTGGAAGAATTCTACAATCTTATATTCAGATATAAAGTCGATTTTCTTGTGTATACACATTTAACAATCGATATTGAGTTGCTTCAAATCATTACTTTAACATATTTAAGTTAATTAACCATCTTCATCTTACTGAAGTTGACAAAAGGCCATAACGTTAGTGCAGTTGGAAGAATGCGACAATCGTGTTCATGTATAAAATTGATTTTCGTGTATATACACAATTAAAAATCGATATTGAGTTGCTTCAAATCA
>NW_024395765.1:0-31490 GCF_016617805.1 Bactrocera tryoni
TCTACACCTTAACTGAAGATTGTGAAATTGCTCCACAAACACTGTCGTTATGGCTATACGACAACTCTTCGAAAGCTCCAATAACATCAAAACGGCTAAATAGCATAAATATGTAAAGTTCATATTTTTACGCAACCTGATATCGACTGCATAATGTGTATGTACCAAAAAATCAATTCTACACCTTAATTTAGGATTGTTAAATTGTTCCAAATACACTGTCGCTATTGCTATAGGACAACTCTATGACAACTCCAATAACAGCAAAACGGCTAATTGACAGAAATATGTAAAGTTCATATTTTTACAAAACTTGATATCGATTGCTTAATGTGTATGTATCAAAAACTCGATTCTACACCTTAACCGAAAATTGTGAAGTTGTTCCATATACACTGTCGCTATTGCTATAGCACAACTCCATGACAACTCCAATAACATCAAAACGGCAAATTTGCTTAGATATGTAAAGTTCATATTTTTGCGCAACTTGATATCGATTGCTTAATGTGTATGTATAAAAAAATCGATTCAACACCTTAATTTAGGATTGCAAAGTTTTTCCAAATACACTGTCGTTTTGGCTATACGACAACTCTATGACAACTCCCATAACTTCAAAAAGGCTAATTAGCATAAATATGTAAAGTTCATATTTTTACGCATCTTGATATCGATTGCATAATATGTATGTACCAAAAAATCAATTTTACATCTTAATTAAAATTGTAAAATTGTTCCAAATACACTGTCGCTATTGCTATACGACAACTCTATGACAATTCCAATAACATCAAAACGGCGAGTTAGCATAAATATGTAAAGTTCATATTTTTACGCATCTTGATATCGATTGCATAATATGTATGTACCAAAAAATCAATTTAACATCTTAATTTAAGATTGTAAAAATGTTCCAAATACACTGTCGCCATTGCTATAGAACAACTCTATGACAACTCCAATAACATCAAAACGGCAAATTTTCATAAATATGTAAAGTTCATATTTTTACGCAACCTGATATCGATTGCATAATGTGTATGTACTAAAAAATCGATTCTACACCTTAATATAAGATTGTGAAGTTGTTCCATATACACTGTCGCTATTGCTATAGGACAACTCTATGACAACTTCAATAACAGCAAAACGGCTAATTGACAGAAATATGTAAAGTTCATATTATTACGCTACCTGATATCGATACCTTAATGTATATGTACTAAAAAATCGATTCTACACCTTAACCAAAGATTGTGAAGTTGTTCCATATACACTGTCGCTATTACTATAGGGCAACTCTATGACAACTCCAATAAAAGCAAAAAGGCTAACTAGCATAAATATGTAAAGTTCATATTATCACGCTACCTGATATCGATTCCTTAATGTATATGTACTAAAAAATCGATTCTACACCTTAACCGAAAATTGTGAAGTTGTTCCATATACACTGTCGCTATTGCTATAGCACAACTCTATGACAACTCCAATAACATCAAAACGGCAAATTTGCTTAAATATGTAAAGTTCATATTTTTACGCAACTTGATATCGATTGCTTAATGTGTATGTATAAAAAAATCGATTCTACACCTTAATATAAGATTGTGAAATTGCTCCAACTACACTGTCGCTATGGCTATACGACTACTCTATGACAACTCCAATAACATCAAAACGGCGAGTTAGCATAAATATGTAAAGTTCATATTTTTACGCAACTTGATATCGATTGCGTAATGTGTATGTATCGAAAAATCGATTCTACACTTTAACTTAAGATTGTGAAATTGCTCTAAAGATACTGTCGTTATGGCTATACGACAACTCAATGAAAGCTCCAATAACATCAAAACGGCTAGTTAGCATAAATATGTAAAGCTCAAATTTTTACGCAACTTGATATCGATTACTTAATGTGTATAAACTAAAAAATTGATTCTACACTTTAGTATAAGATTGTGAAATTGCTCCAAATACACTGTCGCTATGGCTATACGACTACTCTATGACAACTCCAATAACATCAAAACGGCGAGTTAGCATAAATATGTAAAGTTCATATTTTTACGCAACTTGATATCGATTGCATAATGTGTATGTATCGAAAAATCGATTCTTCACCTTAACTTAAGGTTGTGAAATTGCTCCAAAAACACTGTCGTTATATCTATACGACAATTCTATGAAAGCTCCAATAACATCAAAACGGCTAATTAACAGAAATATGTAAAGTTCATATTTTTACGCATCTTGATATCGATTGCTTAATGTGTATGTACTAAAAAATCGATTATACACCTTAATTTAGGATTGTGAAATTGCTCCAAAGACACTGTCGTTATGGCTATACGATCCCTCTATGAAAGCTCCAATAACATCAAAACGGCTAAATAGCATAAAAATGTAAAGTTCATATTTTTACGCGTCTTGATATCGATTGCATAATGTGTATGTACCAAAAAATCATTTCCACACCTTAATTAAGGTTTGCTAAATTGTTCCAAATACACTGTCGCTATTGCAATAGGACAAATCTATGACAACTCCAATAACATCAAAAGGGGTAACTAGCTAAAATATGTAAAGTTCATATTTTTACGCAACTTGATATCGAGTGCATAATGTGTATGTATCGAAAAATCGATTCTTCACCTTAACCGAAAATTGTGAAGTAGTTCCATATACACTGTCGCTATTGCTATAGGACAACTTTATGACAACTCCAATAACAGCAAAACGGCTAATTGACAGAAATATGTAAAGCTCATATTATTATGCTACCTGATATCGATTGCTTAATGTATATGTACTAAAAAATCGATTCTACACCTTAACCAAAGATTGTGAAGTTGTTCCATATACACTGTCGCTATTGCTATAGGACAACTCTATGACAACTCCAATAACAGCAAAACGGCTAATTGACAGAAATATGTAAAGTTCATATTATTACGCTTCCTGATATCGATTCCTTAATGTATATGTACTAAAAAATCGATTCTACACCTTAACCAAAGATTGTGAAGTTGTTCCATATTTACTGTCGCTATTGCTATAGGACAACTCTATGACAACTCCAATAACATCAAAACGGCTAATTGACAGAAATATGTAAATTTCATATTTTTACGCATCTTGATATCGATTGCATAATATGTATGTACCAAAAAATCAATTTTACACCTTAATTAAGGATTGTTAAATATTTCCAAATACATTGTCGCTATTGCTATAGGACAACTCTATGACATCTCCAATAACATCAAAACGGCTACTTAGCATAAATATGTAAAGTTCATATTTTTACGCAACTTGATATCGATTGCTTAATGTGTATGTACTAAAAAAACGATTCTACACCTTAATATAAGATTGTGAAATTGCTCCAAGTACACTGTCGTTATGGCTATACGGCAACTCTATGGCAACTCCAATAACATCAAAACGACTAATTAACAGAAATATGTAAAGTTCATATTTATACGCAACTTGATATTGATTGCTTAATGAATGTGTACATATGTACTAAAAAATCAATTCTACACCTTAATTTAGGATTGTTAAATTGTTCTAAATAGACTGTCGCTATTGCTATAGGACAACTCTATGACAACTCCAATAACATTAAAACGGGTAACTAGCTAAAATATGTAAAGTTCATATTTTTACGCAACTTGATATCGATTGCATAATGTGTATCAAAAAATCGATTCTACACCTTAATATAAGGTTGCGAAATTGCTCCAAATACACTGTCGCTATGGCTATACGACTACTCTATGACAACTTCAATAACATCAAAACGGCTAGTTAGCATAAATATGTAAAGTTCATATTTTTACGAATCTGGATATCGATTGCATAATATGTATGTACCAAAAAATGAATTGTACACCTTAATTTAAGATTGCAAAGTTGTTCCAAATACCTTGTCGCTATTGATATAGGGCAACTCTATGACAACTCCAATACCTTCAAAAAGAGTAATTAGCATAAATATGTAAAGATCATATTTTTACGTGTCTTGATATCGATTGCTTAATGTGTATGTACTAAAAAATCGATTGTACACCTTAATTTAAGATTGCAAATTTGTTCCAAATACACTGTCGATATTGCTATAGGGCAACTCTATGACAACTCCAATAACATCAAAACGGCTAGTTAGCATAAAAATGTAAAGTTCATATTTTTACGCTACCTGATATCGATTGCATATTGTGTATGTATCAAAAAATCGATTCTACACCTTAATTTAAAATTGCAAATTGTTTCCAAATACACTGTCGCTATTTCTATAGGGCAACTCTATGACAACTCCAATAACATCAAAACGATTAATTAGCAAAAATATGTGAAGTTCATATTTCTACGCTACCTGATATCGATTGCATATTGTGTATGTATCAAAAAATCGATTCTACACCTTAACTTAAGATTGTGAAATTGATTCAAATACACTGTCGCTATGGCTATACGACAACTCTATGACAACTCCAGTAACAGCAAAACGGCTTATTGACAGAAATATGTAAAGTTCATATTTTAATGAAACTTGGTATCGATTGCTTAATGTGTATGTACCAAAAAATCAATTTTACATCTTAATTTAGGGTTGTAAAATTGTTCCAAATACACTGTCGCTATTGCTATAGGGCAACTCTGTGACAACTCCAATAACAAAAAAACGGCTAATTGACAGAAATATGAAAAGTTCATATTTTTACGTATCTTGATATCGATTGCTTTATGTGTATGTACTAAAAGATCGATTCTACACCTTAGTATAAGATTGTGAAATTGCTCTAAATACTATAATAATAAAATATACGACAACTCTATGACAACTCCAATAACATCAAAACGGCGAGTTAGCATAAATATTAAAAGTTCATATTTTTCGCAACTTGATATCGATTGCTTAGTGTGTATGTATCGAAAAATCGATTCTACACCTTAACTTAAGATTGTGAAATTTCTCCAAAGACACTGTCGTTATGGCTATACGACAACTCTATGATAACTCCAAAAACATCAAACCGGCTAATTAACAGAAATATGTAAAGTTCATATTTTTACTCATCTTGATATCGATTGCTTAATGTGTATGTATCGAAAAATCGATTCTACACCTTAACTTAAGATTGTGAAATTTTTCCAAAGACACTGTCGTTATGGCTATACGACAACTCTATGAAAGCTCCAAAAACATCAAAACGGCTAATTAACAGAAATATGTAAAGTTCATATTTTTACGCATCTTGATATCGATTTCTTAATGTGTATGTACCAAAAAATCAATTTTACATCTTAATTTAGGATTGCTAAGTTGTTCCAAATACATTGTCGCTATTGCTATAGGACAACTCTATGACCACTCCAATAACATCAAAACGGCTAATTTGCATAAATATGTAAAGTTCATATTTTTACGCATCTTGATATCGATTGCATAATATGTTTGTACCAAAACATCAATTTTACATCTTAATTTAAGATAGTAAAATTGTTCCAAATACACTGTCGCTATTGCTATAGGGCAACTCTATGACAACTCCAATAACATCAAAACGGGTAATTAGCATAAATATGTAAAGTTCATATTTTTACGCATCTTGATATCGATTGCATAATATGTATGTACCAAAAAATCAATTTACATCTTAATTTAAGATTGTAAAATTGTTCCAAATACACTGTCGCTATTGCTATAGAACAACTCTATGACAACTCCAATAAAATCAAAACGGCTAATTTGCATAAATATGTAAAGTTCATATTTTTACGCATCTTGGTATCGATTGCTTAATGTGTATGTATCAAAAAATCAATTTTACATCTTAATTTAGGATTGTAAAATTGTTCCAAATACACTGTCGCTATTGCTATAGGGCAACTCTGTGACAACTCCAATAACAAAAAAACGGCTAATTGACAGAAATATGAAAAGTTCATATTTGTACGCATCTTGATATCGATTGCTTAATGTGTATGTACTAAAAATTCGATTCTACACCTTAATATAGGATTGTGAAATTGCTCTTAATACACTGTCGCTATGGCTATACGACAACTCTATGACAACTCCAATAACATCAAAACGGCGAGTTAGCATAAATATTAAAAGTTGATATTTTTACGCATCTTGATATCGATTGCTTAATGTGTATGTACTAAAAAATCAATTTTACATCTTAATTTAAGATTGTAAAATTGTTCCAAATACACCGTCGCTATTGCTATAGAACAACTCTAAGACAACTCATATAAAATCAAAACGGCTAATTTGCTTAAATATGTAGAGTTCAAATTTTTACGCTACCTGATATCGATTGCATAATATGTTTGTACCAAAAAATCAGTTTTACACTTTAATATAAGATTGTTAAATTGCTCTAAATACACTGTCGCTGTGGCTATACGACAACTCTATGACAACTCCAATAACATCAAAACGGCGAGTTAGCATATATATGTAAAGTTCATATTTTTACGCTACCTGATATCGATTGCATATTGTGTATGTACCAAAAAATCGATTCTACACCTTAATATAAGTTTGTGAAATTGTTCCAAATACACTGTCGCTATTGCTATAGGGCAACTCTATGACAACTCCAATAACATCAAAACGACGAGTTAGCATAAATATGTAGAGTTCATATTTTTACGAAACCTGATATCGATTGCATATTGTGTATGTATCAAAAAATCGGTTCTACACCTTAATATAAGATTGTTAAATTGCTCTAAATACACTGTCGCTATGGCTATACGACAACTCTATGACAACTCCAATAACATCAAAACGGCGAGTTAGCATATATATGTAAAGTTCATATTTTTACGCTACCTGATATCGATTACATATTGTGTATGTACCAAAAAATCGATTCTACACCTTAATATAAGATTGTGAAATTGTTCCAAATACACTGTCGCTATTGCTATAGGGCAACTCTATGACAACTCCAATAACATCAAAACGGCGAGTTAGCATATATATGTAAAGTTCATATTTTTACGCTACCTGATATCGATTGCATATTGTGTATGTACCAAAAAATCAATTTTACACTTTAATATAAGATTGTTAAATTGCTCTAAATACACAGTCGCTATAGCTATACGACAACTCTATGACAACTCCAATAACATCAAAACGGCGAGTTAGCATAAATATGTAGAGTTCATATTTTTACGCTACCTGATATCGATTGCATATTGTGTATGTATCAAAAAATCGGTTCTACACCTTAATATAAGATTGTTAAATTGTTCCAAATACACTGTCGCTATTGCTATAGGGCAACTCTATGACAACTCCAATAACATCAAAACGGCAAATTTGCATAAATTTGTAAAGTTCATATTTTTACGTATCTTGATATCGATTGCATAATATGTATGTACCAACAAATCAATTTTACGCCTTAATTTAAGATTGCAAAGTTGTTCCAAATACACTGTCGTTATGGCTATGCGACAACTCTATGAAAGCTCCTGTAACATCAAAACGGCAAAATAGCATAAATATGTAAAGTTCATATTTTTACGCATCTTGATATCGATTGCACAATATGTATGTACCAGAAAATCAATTTCATTTCTTAATTAAAGATTGTGAAATTGCTCCAAATACACTGTCGCTATGGCTATACGACAACTCTATGACAACTCCAATAACATCAAAACGGCGAGTTAGCATAGATATGTAAAGTTCATATTTTTACGCATCTTGATATCGATTGCATAATATGTATGTACCAAAAAATCAATTTTACATCTTAATTTAAGATTGTAAAATTGTTCCAAATACACTGTAGCTATTGCTATAGAACACCTCTATGACAACTTAAATAACATCAAAACGGCTAATTAACAGAAATATGTAAAGTTCATATTTTTAAGCATCTTGATATCGATTGCATAACATGTATGTACCAAAAAAACCAATTTTACGCCTTAATTTAAGATTGCAAAGTTGTTCCAAATACATTATCGCTATTGCTATAGAACAAATCTATGGCAACTCCAATAACATCAAAACGGCTTGTTAGCATAAATATGTAAAGTTCATATTTTTACGCAACTTGATATCGATTGCATATTGTGTATGTATCAAAAAATCGATTCTACACCTTAATATAAGATTGTGAAATTGTTCCAAATACACTGTCGCTATTGCTATAGGGCAACTCTATGACAACTCCAATAACATCAAAACGATTAAATAGCAAAAATATGTGAAGTTCATATTTCTACGCTACCTGATATCGATTGCATATTGTGTATGTATCAAAAAATCGATTCTACACCTTAACTTAAGATTGTGAAATTGATTCAAATACACTGTCGCTATGGCTATACGACAACTCTATGACAACTCCAGTAACAGCAAAACGGCTTATTGACAGAAATATGTAAAGTTCATATTTTAATGAAACTTGGTATCGATTGCTTAATGTGTATGTACCAAAAAATCAATTTTACATCTTAATTTAGGGTTGTAAAATTGTTCCAAATACACTGTCGCTATTGCTATAGGGCAACTCTGTGACAACTCCAATAACAAAAAAACGGCTAATTGACAGAAATATGAAAAGTTCATATTTTTACGTATCTTGATATCGATTGCTTAATGTGTATGTACTAAAAGATCGATTCTACACCTTAGTATAAGATTGTGAAATTGCTCTAAATACTATAATAATAAAATATACGACAACTCTATGACAACTCCAATAACATCAAAACGGCGAGTTAGCATAAATATTAAAAGTTCATATTTTTCGCAACTTGATATCGATTGCTTAGTGTGTATGTATCGAAAAATCGATTCTACACCTTAACTTAAGATTGTGAAATTTCTCCAAAGACACTGTCGTTATGGCTATACGACAACTCTATGATAACTCCAAAAACATCAAACCGGCTAATTAACAGAAATATGTAAAGTTCATATTTTTACTCATCTAGATATCGATTGCTTAATGTGTATGTATCGAAAAATCGATTCTACACCTTAACTTAAGATTGTGAAATTTCTCCAAAGACACTGTCGTTATGGCTATACGACAACTCTATGAAAGCTCCAAAAACATCAAAACGGCTAATTAACAGAAATATGTAAAGTTCATATTTTTACGCATCTTGATATCGATTTCTTAATGTGTATGTACCAAAAAAAAAAATCAATTTTACATCTTAATTTAAGATTGTAAAATTGTTCCAAATACACCGTCGCTATTGCTATAGAACAACTCTAAGACAACTCCAATAAAATCAAAACGGCTAATTTGCTTAAATATGTAGAGTTCAAATTTTTACGCTACCTGATATCGATTGCATAATATGTTTGTACCAAAAAATCAATTTTACACTTTAATATGAGATTGTGAAATTGATTCAAATACACTGTCGCTATGGCTATACGACAACTCTATGACAACTCCAGTAACAGCAAAACGGCTTATTGACAGAAATATGTAAAGTTCATATTTTAATGAAACTTGGTATCGATTGCTTAATGTGTATGTACAAAAATCAATTTTACATCTTAATTTAGGGTTGTAAAATTGTTCCAAATACACTGTCGCTATTGCTATAGGGCAACTCTGTGACAACTCCAATAACAAAAAAACGGCTAATTGACAGAAATATTAAAAGTTCATATTTTTACGCATCTTGATATCGATTTCTTAATGTGTATGTACCAAAAAATCAATTTTACATCTTAATTTAGGATTGTAAAATTGTTCCAAATACACTGTCGCTATTGCTATAGGGCAACTCTGTGACAACTCCAATAACAAAAAAACGGCTAATTGACAGAAATATGTAAAGTTCATATTTTTACGAAACTTGATATCGATTGCTTAATGTGTATGTACTAAAAACTCGATTCTACACCTTAATATAAGATTGTGGAATTGATCCAAATACACTGTCGCTATGGCTATACGACAACTCCATGACAACTCCAATAACATCAAAACGGCTAATTAACAGAAATATGTAAAGTTCATATTTTTACGCATCTTGATATCGATTGCTTAATGTGTATGTATTAAAAAATCGATTCTACACCTTAACTTAAGATTGTGAAATTGCTCCAAAGACACTGTCGTTATGGCTATACGACAACTCTATGACAACTCCAATAACATCAAAACGGCTAGTTAGCATAAATATGTAAAGTTCATATTTTTACGCAACTTGATATCGATTGCATAATATGTTTGTACCAAAAAATCAATTTTACACCTTAATTTAAGATTGCAAAGTTGTTCCAAATACACTGTCGCTATTGCTTTAGAACAACTCTGTGACAATTCCAATAGCATCAAAACGGCTAATTTGCATAAATATGTAAAGTTCATAGTTTTACGCATCTTGATATCGATTGCATAATATGTATGTACCAAAAAATCAATTTTACATCTTAATTTAAGATTGTAAAATTGTTCCAAATACACCGTCGCTATTGCTACAGGGCAACTCTATGACAACTCCAATAACTTCAAAAAGGGTAATTAGCATAAATATGTAAAGTTCATATTTTTATGCAACTTGATATCGATTGCTTAATGTGTATGTATCAAAAAATCGATTCTACACCTTAATATAAGATTGTGAAATTGCTCCAAATACACTGTCGCTATGGCTATACGACAACTCTATGACAACTCCAATAACATCAAAACGGCGAGTTAGCATATATATGTAAAGTTCATATTTTTACGCTACCTGATATCGATTACATATTGTGTATGTACCAAAAAATCGATTCTACACCTTAATATAAGATTGTGAAATTGCTCCAAATACAATGTCGCTATGGCTATACGACAACTCTATGACAACTCGAATAACATCAAAACGGCGAGATAGCATAAATATTAAAAGTTCATATTTTTACGCAACTTGATATCGATTGTTAAATGTGTATGTATCGAAAAATTTATTCTACACCTTAACTTAAGATTGTGAAATTGCTTTAAAGACACTGTCGTTATGGCAATACGACAACTCTATGAAAGCTCCAGTAACATCAAAATGGCAAAATAGCATAAATATGTAAAGTTCATATTTTTACGCATCTTGATATCGATTACACAATATGTATGTACCAAAAAATCAATTTTATTTTTTAATTAAAGATTGTGAAATTGCTCCAAATACACTGTCGTTATGGCTATGCGACAACTCTATGAAAGCTCCTGTAACATCAAAACGGCAAAATAGCATAAATATGTAAAGTTCATATTTTTACGCATCTTGATATCGATTGCACAATATGTATGTACCAGAAAATCAATTTTATTTCTTAATTAAAGATTGTGAAATTGCTCCAAATACACTGTCGCTATTGCTATACGACAACTCTATGACAACTCCAGTAACATCAAAACGGCGAGTTAGCATAGATATATAAAGTTCATATTTTTACGCATCTTGATATCGATTGCATAATATGTATGTACCAAAAATCAATTTTACATCTTAATTTAAGATTGTAAAATTGTTCCAAATACACTGTAGCTATTGCTATAGAACACCTCTATGACAACTTAAATAACATCAAAACGGCTAATTAACAGAAATATGTAAAGTTCATATTTTTAAGCATCTTGATATCGATTGCATAACATGTATGTACCAAAAAAACCAATTTTACGCCTTAATTTAAGATTGCAAAGTTGTTCCAAATACATTATCGCTATTGCTATAGAACAAATCTATGGCAACTCCAATAACATCAAAACGGCTTGTTAGCATAAATATGTAAAGTTCATATTTTTACGCAACTTGATATCGATTGCGTAATGTGTATGTATAAAAAAATCAATTCTACACCTTCATTTAGGATTGTAAAATTGTTCCAAATACACTGTCGCTATGGCTATAGGGCAACTCTATGACAACTCAAATAACATCAAAACGGCTAATTAACAGAAATATGTAAAGTTCATATTTTTAAGCATCTTGATATCGATTGCATAATATGTATGTACCAAAAAATCAATTTTACGCCTTAATTTAAGATTGCAAAGTTGTTCCAAATACATTATCGCTATTGCTATAGAACAACTCTATGAAAGCTCTAAAAACATCAAAACGGCTAATTAACAGAAATATGTAAAGTTCATATTTTTACGCATCTTGATATCGATTTCTTAATGTGTATGTACCAAAAAATCAATTTTACATCTTAATTTAGGATTGTAAAATTGTTCCAAATACACTGTCTCTATTGCTATAGGGCAACTCTGTGACAACTCCAATAACAAAAAAACGGCTAATTGACAGAAATATGAAAAATTCATATTTGTACGCATCTTGATATCGATTGCTTAATGTGTATGTACTAAAAAATCGATTCTACACCTTAATATAAGATTGTGAAATTGCTCTTAATACACTGTCGCTATGGCTATACGACAACTCTATGACAACTCCAATAGCATCAAAACGGCGAGTTAGCATAAATATTAAAAGTTCATATTTTTACGCAACTTGATATCGATTGCTTAATGTGTTTGTACCGAAAAATCGATTCTACACCTTAACTTCAGATTGTGAAATTTCTCCAAAAACACTGTCGTTATGGCTATACGACAACTCTATGAAAGCTCCAAAAACATCAAAACGGCTAATTATTAGAAATATGTAAAGTTCATATTTTTACGCATCTTGATATCGATTGCTTAATGTGTATGTACTAAAAAATCGATTATACACTTTAATATAAGATTGTTAAATTGCTCCAAATACACTGTCGCTATGGCTATACGACAACTCTATGACAACTCCAATAACATCAAAACGACGAGTTAGAATAAATATGTAAAGTTCATATTTTTACGCAACTTCATATCGATTGTTAAATGTGTATGTATCGAAAAATTTATTCTACACCTTAACTTAAGATTGTGAAATTGCCCCAAAGACACTGTCGTTATGGCAATACGACAACTCTATGAAAGCTCCAGTAACATCAAAACGGCAAAATAGCATAAATATGTAAAGTTCATATTTTTACGCATCTTGATATCGATTACACAATATGTATGTACCAAAAAATCAATTTTATTTTTTAATTAAAGATTGTGAAATTGCTCCAAATACACTGTCGTTATGGCTATGCGACAACTCTATGAAAGCTCCTGTAACATCAAAACGGCAAAATAGCATAAATATGTAAAGTTCATATTTTTACGCATCTTGATATCGATTGCACAATATGTATGTACCAGAAAATCAATTTTATTTCTTAATTAAAGATTGTGAAATTGCTCCAAATACACTGTCGCTATTGCTATACGACAACTCTATGACAACTCCAGTAACATCAAAACGGCGAGTTAGCATAGATATATAAAGTTCATATTTTTACGCATCTTGATATCGATTGCATAATATGTATGTACCAAAAATCAATTTTACATCTTAATTTAAGATTGTAAAATTGTTCCAAATACACTGTAGCTATTGCTATAGCACACCTCTATGACAACTTAAATAACATCAAAACGGCTAATTAACAGAAATATGTAAAGTTCATATTTTTAAGCATCTTGATATCGATTGCATAACATGTATGTACCAAAAAAACCAATTTTACGCCTTAATTTAAGATTGCAAAGTTGTTCCAAATACATTATCGCTATTGCTATAGAACAAATCTATGGCAACTCCAATAACATCAAAACGGCTTGTTAGCATAAATATGTAAAGTTCATATTTTTACGCAACTTGATATCGATTGCTTAATGTGTATGTATAAAAAATCAATTTTAGACCTTAATTTAAGATTGCAAAGTTGTTCCAAATACACTGTCGCTATTGCTATAGAACAACTCTATGACAACTCCAATAACATCAAAACGGCTAATTTGCATAAATATGTAAAGTTCATATTTTTACGCACCTCGATATCGATTGCATAATATGTATGTACCAAAAATCAATTTTACATCTTAATTTAAGATTGTAAAATTGTTCTAAATACACTGTCGCTATTGCTATAGGACAACTCTATGACAGCTCCAATAACATCAAAACGGCTAATTTGCATAAATATGTAAAGTTCATATTTTACGCATCTTGATATCGATTTCATAATATGTATGTACCAAAAAATCAATTTTACCTCTTAATTTAAGATTGTAAAATTGGTCCAAATACACTGTCGCTATTGCTATAGAACAACTCTATGACCACTCCAATAACATCAAAACGGCAAATTTGCGTAAATATGTAAAGTTCATATTTTTACGCATCTTGATATCGATTGCTTAATGTTTATGTACTAAAAAATCTATTCTACACCTTAATATAAGATTGTGAAATTGCTCTAAATACACTGTCGCTATGGCTATACGACAACTCTATGACAACTCCAATAACATCAAAACGGCGAGTTAGCATAAATATTAAAAGTTCATATTTTTACGCAAATTGATATCGATTGCTTAATGTGTATGTATCGAAAAATCGATTCTACACCTTAACTTGAGATTGTGAAATTTCTCCAAAGACACTGTCGTTATGGCTATACGACAACTCTATGAAAGCTCCAAAAACATCAAAACGGCTAATTAACAGAAATACGTAAAGTTCATATTTTTACGCATCTTGATATCGATTGCTTAATGTGTATGTACTAAAAAATCGATTATACACTTTAATATAAGATTGTTAAATTGCTCCAAATACACTGTCGCTATGGCTATACGACAACTCTATGACAACTCCAATAACATCAAAACGACGAGTTAGAATAAATATGTAAAGTTCATATTTTTACGCAACTTCATATCAATAGCTTAATGTGTATGTAAAAAAAATCAATTCTTCACCTTAATTTAAGATTGTTAAATTGTTCCAAATACACTGTCGCTATGGCTATACGACAACTCTATGACAACTCCAATAACATCAAAACGGCGAGTTAGCATAAATATGTAAAGTTCATATTTTACGCAACTTGATATCGATTGCTTAATGTGTATGTACTAAAAAATCGATTCTACCCCTTAATATAGGATTGTGAAATTGCTTCAAAAACACTGTCGTTATGGCTATACGACAACTCTATGAAAGCTCCAATAACATCAAAACGGCTAATTAACAGAAATACGTAAAGTTCATATTTTTACGCATCTTGATATCGATTGCTTAATGTGTATGTATGGTTCAAAAATTCAATTCTACACCTTAATTTAGGATAGTTAAATTGTCCCAAAAACATTGTCACTATTGCTATAGGACAACTCTTTGACAACTCCAATAACATCAAAACGGCTAGTTAGCATAAATATGTAAAGTTGATATTTTTACGCAACTTGATATCGATTGCTTAATGCGCATATACCAAAAATCGATTCTACACCTTAACTTAAGATTGTCAAATTGCTCCAAAGACACTGTCGTAATGGCTATACGACAACTCTATGACAACTCCCATAACTTCAAAAAGGCTAATTAGCATAAATATGTAAATTCCATATTTTTACCCAACCTGATATCGATTGCATAATGTGTACGTACCAAAAAATCAATTCTACACCTTAATTTAAGATTGTGAAATTGTTCCAAATACACTGTCGCTATGGCTATACGACAACTCTATGACAACTCCAATAACATCAAAACGGCGAGTTAGCATAAATATGTAAAGTTCATATTTTTACGATTCCTGATATCGATTGCATATTGTGTATGTACCAGAAAATCAATTCTACACCTTAACTTAAGATTGTGAAATTGCTCCAAAAACACTGTCGTTATGGCTATACGACAACTCTATGAAAGCTCCATCAAAACGGCTACTTAGCATAAATGTGTAAAGTTCATATTTTTACGAATCTTGATATCGATTGCATAATATGTATGTACCAAAAAATGAATTTTACACCTTAATTTAAGATTGCAAAGTTGTTCCAAATACCTTGTCGCTATTGCTATAGGGCAACTCTATGACAACTCCAATACCTTCAAAAAGGGTAATTAGCATAAATTCATATGTAAAGTTCATATTTTTACGCAACTTGATATCGATTGCTTAATGTGTGTGTATCGAAAAATCGATTCTACACTTTAACTTAACCTTTATGTCAACAGCAGAGCTTTTTTACGCACGTCAACAGCAACACACCCTGGTATGTACATACGTTTTGTATGGCAAATGGCATGCCGTTATAACCCGGCAGGTACACATTCAACTAATCGCTTGCGATTCAGATTTTTTTTACTAATATACTCACACATTTGCGTTATATCGATAATATACGTATGCATGTGTTAAAATTGGTCATGGTTAAAAAAACCCTAGCTTACATTTGTACACAGGCAACCTTGATGTAGTTTAAAAAATATACATACATACAAGTGTATATATTTTCTGGATTATTAAGGGTCGCTGATGATCTGGTTAGTACTTATTGTTTTGTTTTTATAAATAATACTTTAGGTTGCAAACATAAAAACTCAGGCTTAAAATCGCTAGTACCTGCGCTAAAGAGTATAAAATAGGGCTTACCAGTATTATGGATTTTATCATGCACGTATGATTCGAAGTGAAAGGACGTTTCTGTTTAGTTTGTGGAAATAAAATAATAAAATCAAAGTAAAATGGCAGATGGTGAATGGCTTACTCCACGACAACTAAGCGCACTTTCGTACGAAGAACAGCATGCATATTTTCGTCAAACGCTTGAAGAGAGCCAAGAAGAAATAAGTGACCACGATTCAGTAGTTGGTGACGAGGCTTTAGATGAATGTGTAGGTGATATTGGGGGTGATGACTTAGAAATAGAAGAGCCCACGTTACCAGAATATGACCCAGAGGACGACAGTGATTCTGATGAAGAACTTGAAGATGCACCAATTGAAACTGGGGAATATTTTACTGCCAGAGATGGAATGTTTGGTCTTCGATACAACCACAACCTGTAAGATTCCATACGCACAACATTCTAAGGAGTGCACAATCTGGACCAGTACGGGCAACGCAAGGTTTGACCATTTCAGAAACGTTAAATTGATAATGTCAGACGAAATATAACAGCGACATAATTGTTCGTGAATCAAATCGAAAGGCAAGGCAATTCTTTGATGATGACAATGCAAAACATCCAACAAGAGAACCGAGATCATGGATTTCCATAACAGAAAGTGAATTTGATGCATATTTGGGCGTACTTTTGCTAAGTGGCGTTACACATTCTGGTTACGTGCATACGAAAGATTTGTGGAATACTAAATCACATCCATTATATCGTGCTGCAATGAGTGTACGACGATTTTGGGAAATTAGCCGCTTCATTCGTTTCGATAATGGAAACACACGCCAGCAACGCATACAAACTGACAAAGCAGCAGCAATATCGGACGTTTTTTTGATGCTAAATAGCTGTCTTCGTAGATATTACGTCGCAGGAGCCAACGTCACCGTAGATGAACAATTGTATGCTTATCGTGGTGGAACTGGCTTCACACAATATATACTATCAAAACCTGCCAAATATGGAATAAAAGTGTGGTGGGTGTGCGACTCCATTTCGTCCTATCCATTGCAGGTACTATCAATATTGCTGAAAGTATAAATACCTCATTTGAATTTAATTTTTCAATGCAGGGACAAATCTATACAGGAATGGCACCGTCTGGTGAACGTGAAAGAAACGTTGGTGAAAGAATAGTCAAAGATTTATATATCAACCTTTTTGATGGAAATGGAAGAAATATTGTATGTACAACTTTTTCTCCAGCTACAACTTGGCAAAATCTTTGATGATAGACAATAATTTATATATATTGGGTACTTGCAACAAAAGGCGCACATTCGTGGCGGCAGCATTTTCCAACCCCAAGGGACGTGAGGCTGAATCGTCAATGTTTGGGATCTATAATCACGTTACGATGTGCTCGTACGTGCCCAAGAAAAACAAGGCAGTTGTATTAATGTCCACTTCTCATTATACAACAGAAACGTCCGGTCCTAAGAAGAAGCCATTGCTTATATTGGGCTACAACAAAACCAAAGGTGGAGTTGATAGCATGGACATGTGCTTGTCCGAATATAGTACCAAGCGGCGCACAAATAGATGGCCTTTGGCTTTCTTTTTTAATATTGCGGACGTTGCTGCGTTTGCTGCATACATAATATACGTTGACAACAATACTCACCTGAAGTCATATACAAGCCGCCGTAGGATGTTTCTCCATCAGCTAAGTGAGCAACTATGCAAGCCAGAAATAGAGAGAAGGGCGAATAACAGCAGAATATCCAGAGTTTTTTCAACGCGCAACGCCATCGAAGCCATGATAGGTAGGCCCATCCGAGTTGTGGATGCTGGAGCACATGAAGCGGAGGAGCATGATAGTACGGGACGCCTAAAAGTAGAGGGGAATTGCTACATCTGCTCCAAACGACGCCCTACTCGTAAAGCATGCACATTATGCAACAAACCGGTGGGCGCAGAGCATTCCAAAGACTTGCCGCAATGCGATAGATGTAACTGAATTTCAATAACTTTAAATTTTTTCGTAGTTTTGTTAATATTTTTTTCATAAGTATTTTATAATCTATAATAATTTTTATGCCATATGTATTTTTTTGACTGAAAATAAACTATACTTTTCAAATAATATCATATTTGCATGCGTTTTACTATACATATGGTATGGTATACCCAGGTAGGTAAGGGTGCAACTTTGTAAATGGGCTTTATCTACCAAACGGATGATCCAATCCTAACCAAAATTGGGATATTGCGTGAAACAGTTTTCGCTAGGATATCACCAAATTTCAAGTTGATCCGATTATCCAGTTCAGAGAAACGGCGTTTTGAAAACGCAAAACATACCCAGGTATGTTGCCGTTGACATAAGGGTTAGGATTGTGAAATTGCTCCAAAGACACTGTCGTTATGGGTATACGACAACTATATGACAACTCCAATAACATCAAAACGATTAATTAGCAAAAATATGTGAAGTTCATATTTTTACGCTACCTGATATCGATTGTTTAATGTGTATGTACTAAAAAATAAATTCTACACCTTAATTTAGGATTGTTAAATTGCTCCAAATACACTGTCGCTATGGCTATACGACAACTCTAAGACAACTCCAATAACATCAAAACGGCGAGTTAGCATAAATATGTAAAGTTCATATTTTTGCGCAACTTGATATCGATTACATATTGTGTATGTACCAAAAAATCGATTCTACACCTTAATATAAGATTGTGAAATTGCTCCAAATACAATGTCGCTATGGCTATACGACAACTCTATGACAACTCGAATAACATCAAAACGGCGAGATAGCATAAATATTAAAAGTTCATATTTTTACGCAACTTGATATCGATTGTTAAATGTGTATGTATCAAAAACTCGATTCAACGCCTTAACTTAAGATTGTGAAATTGCTCCAAATGCACTGTCGTTATGGCTATGCGACAACTCTATGAAAGCTCCAGTAACATCAAAACGGCAAAATAGCATAAATATGTAAAGTTCATATTTTTACGCATCTTGATATCGATTACACAATATGTATGTACCAAAAAATCAATTTTATTTTTTAATTAAAGATTGTGAAATTGCTCCAAATACACTGTCGTTATGGCTATGCGACAACTCTATGAAAGCTCCTGTAACATCAAAACGGCAAAATAGCATAAATATGTAAAGTTCATATTTTTACGCATCTTGATATCGATTGCACAATATGTATGTACCAGAAAATCAATTTTATTTCTTAATTAAAGATTGTGAAATTGCTCCAAATACACTGTCGCTATTGCTATACGACAACTCTATGACAACTCCAGTAACATCAAAACGGCGAGTTAGCATAGATATATAAAGTTCATATTTTTACGCATCTTGATATCGATTGCATAATATGTATGTACCAAAAATCAATTTTACATCTTAATTTAAGATTGTAAAATTGTTCCAAATACACTGTAGCTATTGCTATAGAACACCTCTATGACAACTTAAATAACATCAAAACGGCTAATTAACAGAAATATGTAAAGTTCATATTTTTAAGCATCTTGATATCGATTGCATAACATGTATGTACCAAAAAAACCAATTTTACGCCTTAATTTAAGATTGCAAAGTTGTTCCAAATACATTATCGCTATTGCTATAGAACAAATCTATGGCAACTCCAATAACATCAAAACGGCTTGTTAGCATAAATATGTAAAGTTCATATTTTTACGCAACTTGATATCGATTGCGTAATGTGTATGTATAAAAAAATCAATTCTACACCTTAATTTAGGATTGTAAAATTGTTCCAAATACACTGTCGCTATGGCTATAGGGCAACTCTATGACAACTCAAATAACATCAAAACGGCTAATTAACAGAAATATGTAAAGTTCATATTTTTAAGCATCTTGATATCGATTGCATAATATGTATGTACCAAAAAATCAATTTTACGCCTTAATTTAAGATTGCAAAGTTGTTCCAAATACATTATCGCTATTGCTATAGAACAACTCTATGAAAGCTCTAAAAACATCAAAACGGCTAATTAACAGAAATATGTAAAGTTCATATTTTTACGCATCTTGATATCGATTTCTTAATGTGTATGTACCAAAAAATCAATTTTACATCTTAATTTAGGATTGTAAAATTGTTCCAAATACACTGTCTCTATTGCTATAGGGCAACTCTGTGACAACTCCAATAACAAAAAAACGGCTAATTGACAGAAATATGAAAAATTCATATTTGTACGCATCTTGATATCGATTGCTTAATGTGTATGTACTAAAAAATCGATTCTACACCTTAATATAAGATTGTGAAATTGCTCTTAATACACTGTCGCTATGGCTATACGACAACTCTATGACAACTCCAATAACATCAAAACGGCGAGTTAGCATAAATATTAAAAGTTCATATTTTTACGCAACTTGATATCGATTGCTTAATGTGTTTGTACCGAAAAATCGATTCTACACCTTAACTTCAGATTGTGAAATTTCTCCAAAAACACTGTCGTTATGGCTATACGACAACTCTATGAAAGCTCCAAAAACATCAAAACGGCTAATTATTAGAAATATGTAAAGTTCATATTTTTACGCATCTTGATATCGATTGCTTAATGTGTATGTACTAAAAAATCGATTATACACTTTAATATAAGATTGTTAAATTGCTCCAAATACACTGTCGCTATGGCTATACGACAACTCTATGACAACTCCAATAACATCAAAACGACGAGTTAGAATAAATATGTAAAGTTCATATTTTTACGCAACTTCATATCAATAGCTTAATGTGTATGTAAAAAAAATCAATTCTTCACCTTAATTTAAGATTGTTAAATTGTTCTAAATACACTGTCGCTATGGCTATACGACAACTCTATGACAACTCCAATAACATCAAAACGGCGAGTTAGCATAAATATGTAAAGTTCATATTTTTACGCAACTTGATATCGATTGCTTAATGTGTATGTATCGAAAAATCGATTCTACACCTTAACTTAAGATTGTGAAATTGCTCCAAAGACACTGTCGTTATGGCTATACGACAACTCTATGAAAGCTCCAATAACATCAAAACGGCTAATTAACAGAAATATGTAAAGTTCATATTTTTACGCATCTTGATATCGATTGCTTAATGTGTATGTATGTGTTAAAAAATCAATTCTACACCTTAATTTAGGATAGTTAAATTGTTCCAAATACATTGTCACTATTGCTATAGGACAACTCTATGACAACTCCAATAACATCAAAACGGCTAGTTAGCATAAATATGTAAATTTGATATTTTTACGCAACTTGATATCGATTGCTTAATGCGCATATACCAAAAATCGATTCTACACCTTAATTTAAGATTGCGAAGTTGTTCCAAATACACTGTCGCTATTTCTATAGAACAACTCTATGACAACTACAATAAAATCAAAACGGCTAATTTGCATAAATATGTGAAGTTCATATTTTTACGCATCTTGATATCGATTGCATAATATGTATGTACCAAAAAATCAATTTTACATCTTAATTTAAGATTGTAAAATTGTTCCAAATACACTGTCGCTATTGGTATAGAACAACTCTATGACAACTTCAATAACATTAAAACGGCAAATTTGCATAAATATGTAAAGTTCATTATTGTACGCATCTTGATATAGATTGCATAATATGTATGTACCAAGAAATCAATTTTACATCTTAATTTAAGATTGTAAAATTTTTCCAAATACACTGTCGCTATTGCTATAGAACAAATCTATGACAACTCCAATAACATCAAAACGGCTAATTAACAGAAATATGTAAAGTTCATATTTTTACGCATCTTGATATCGATTTCTTAATATGTTTGTACCATAAAATCAATTTTACATCTTAATTTAAGATTGTTAAATTGTTCCAAATACACTGTCGCTATTGCTATAGGGCAATTATACACCTTAATTTAAGATTGCAAAGTTGTTCCAAATACACTGTCGCTATTGCTATAGAACAACTCTATGACAACTACAATAAAATCAAAACGGCTAATTTGCATAAATATGTAAAGTTCATATTTTTACGCACCTTGATATAGATTGCATAATATGTATGTACCAAGAAATCAATTCTACACCTTAATTTAGGATTGTTAAATTGTTCCAAATACACTGTCGCTATGGCTATACGACAACTCTATGACAACTCCAATAACATCAAAACGGCGAAAAAAGTTCTTATTTTTACGCAACTTGATATCGATTGCTTAATGTGTATGTATCGAAAAATCGATTCTACACCTTAACTTAAGATTGTGAAATTTCTCCAAAGACACTGTCGTTATGGCTATACGACAACTCTATGAAAGTTCCAAAAACATAAAACCGGCTAATTAACAGAAATATGTAAAGTTCATATTTTTACGCTACCTGATATCGATTCTTTAATGTATATGTACTAAAAAATCGATTCTTCACCTTAACCGAAGATTGTGAAGTTGTTCCATATACACTGTCGCTATGGCTAAACGACAACTCTATGACAACTCCAATAACATCAAAACGGCTAATTAACAGAAATATGTAAAGTTCATATTTTTACGCTACCTGATATCGATTGCATATTGTGTATGTACCAAAAAATCGATTCTACACGTTAATATAAGATTGTGAAATTGCTCCAAACACACTGTCGCTATGGCTATACGACAACTCTATGACAACTCCAATAACATCAAAACGGCGAGTTTGCATTAATTTGTAAAGTTCATATTTGTACGCAACTTGATATCGATTGCATAATATGTATGAACCAAAAAATCAATTTTACATCTTAATTTAAGATTGCAAATTTGTTCCAAATACACCGTCGCTATTGCTATAGAACAACTCTATGACAACTCCAATAAAATCAAAACGGCTAATTTGCTTAAATATGTAGAGTTCATATTTTACGCTACCTGATATCGATTGCATATTGTGTATATATCAAAAAATCGGTTCTACACCTTAATATAAGATTGTAAAATAGTTCAAAATACACTGTCGCTATTGCTATTGGGCAACTCTGTGACAACTCCAATAACAAAACGGCGAGTTAGCATAAACATGTAAAGTTAAAGCGAGTTAGCATAAACATGTAAAGTTCATATTTTAACGCAACTTGATATCGATTGCTTAATGTGTATGTATCGAAAAATCGATTCTACACCTTAACTTAAGATTGTGAAATTGCTCCAAAGACACTGTCGTTATGGCTATACGACAACTCTATGAAAGCTCCAATAACACCAAAACGGCTAATTAACAGAAATATGTAATGTTCATATTTTTACGCATCTTGATATCGATTGCTTAATGTGTATGTATGTACTAAAAAATCAATTCTACATCTTAATTTAGGATTGTTAAATTGTTCCAAATACATTGTCGCTATTGCTATGGGACAACTCTATGACAACTCCTATAACATCAAAACGGCTACTTAGCATAAATGTGTAAAGTTCATATTTTTACGAATCTTGATATCGATTGCATAATATGTATGTACCAAAAAAAAATTTTCCACCTTAATTTAAGATTGCAAAGTTGTTCCAAATACCTTGTCGCTATTGCTATAGGGCAACTCTATGACAACTCCAATACCTTCAAAAAGGGTAATTAGCATAAATACATATGTAAAGTTCATATTTTTACGCAACTTGATATCGATTGCTTAATGTGTGTGTATCGAAAAATCGATTCTACACTTTAACTTAACCTTTATGTCAACAGCAGAACTTTTTTACGCACGTCAACAGCAACACACCCTGGTATGTACATACGTTTTGTATGGCAAATGGCATGCCGTTATAACCCGGCAGGTACACATTCAACTAATCGCTTGCGATTCAGATTTTTTTTACTAATATACTCACACATTTGCGTTATATCGATAATATACGTATGCATGTGTTAAAATTGGTCATGGTTAAAAAAACCCTAGCTTACATTTGTACACAGGCAACCTTGATGTAGTTTAAAAAATATACATACATACAAGTGTATATATTTTCTGGATTATTAAGGATCGCTGATGATGTGGTTAGTACTTA
Source organism: Bactrocera tryoni (assembly GCF_016617805.1). Classification (NCBI taxonomy): domain Eukaryota; kingdom Metazoa; phylum Arthropoda; class Insecta; order Diptera; family Tephritidae; genus Bactrocera; species Bactrocera tryoni. The sequence continues at coordinate 24,646 of NW_024395765.1, forward strand.
TTGTTTTGTGTTTATAAGGATTACTTTAGGTTGCAAACATAAAAACTCAGGCTTAAAATCGCTAGTACCTGCGCTAAAGAGTATAAAATAGGGCTTACCAGTATTATGGATTTTATTATGCACGTATGATTCGAAGTGAAAGGACGTTTCTGTTTAGTTTGTGGAAATAAAATAATAAAATCAAAGTAAAATGGCAGATGGTGAATGGCTTACTCCACGACAACTAAGCGCACTTTCGTACGAAGAACAGCAAGCATATTTTCGTCAAACGCTTGAAGAGAGCCAAGAAGAAATAAGTGACCACGATTCAGTAGTTGGTGACGAGGCTTTAGATGAATGTGTAGGTGATATTGGGGGTGATGACTTAGAAATAGAAGAGCCCACGTTACCAGAATATGACCCAGAGGACGACAGTGATTCTGATGAAGAACTTGAAGATGCACCAATTGAAACTGGGGAATATTTTACTGCCAGAGATGGAATGTTTGGTCTTCGATACAACCACAACCTGTAAGATTCCATACGCACAACATTCTAAGGAGTGCACAATCTGGACCAGTACGGGCAACGCAAGGTTTGACCATTTCAGAAACGTTAAATTGATAATGTCAGACGAAATATAACAGCGACATAATTGTTCGTGAATCAAATCGAAAGGCAAGGCAATTCTTTGATGATGACAATGCAAAACATCCAACAAGAGAACCGAGATCATGGATTTCCATAACAGAAAGTGAATTTGATGCATATTTGGGCGTACTTTTGCTAAGTGGCGTTACACATTCTGGTTACGTGCATACGAAAGATTTGTGGAATACTAAATCACATCCATTATATCGTGCTGCAATGAGTGTACGACGATTTTGGGAAATTAGCCGCTTCATTCGTTTCGATAATGGAAACACACGCCAGCAACGCATACAAACTGACAAAGCAGCAGCAATATCGGACGTTTTTTTGATGCTAAATAGCTGTCTTCGTAGATATTACGTGGCAGGAGCCAACGTCACCGTAGATGAACAATTGTATGCTTATCGTGGTGGAACTGGCTTCACACAATATATACTATCAAAACCTGCCAAATATGGAATAAAAGTGTGGTGGGTGTGCGACTCCATTTCGTCCTATCCATTGCAGGTACTATCAATATTGCTGAAAGTATAAATACCTCATTTGAATTTAATTTTTCAATGCAGGGACAAATCTATACAGGAATGGCACCGTCTGGTGAACGTGAAAGAAACGTTGGTGAAAGAATAGTCAAAGATTTATATATCAACCTTTTTGATGGAAATGGAAGAAATATTGTATGTACAACTTTTTCTCCAGCTACAACTTGGCAAAATCTTTGATGATAGACAATAATTTATATATATTGGGTACTTCCAACAAAAGGCGCACATTCGTGGCAGCAGCATTTTCCAACCCCAAGGGACGTGAGGCTGAATCGTCAATGTTTGGGATCTATAATCACGTTACGATGTGCTCGTACGTGCCCAAGAAAAACAAGGCAGTTGTATTAATGTCCACTTCTCATTATACAACAGAAACGTCCGGTCCTAAGAAGAAGCCATTGCTTATATTGGGCTACAACAAAACCAAAGGTGGAGTTGATAGCATGGACATGTGCTTGTCCGAATATAGTACCAAGCGGCGCACAAATAGATGGCCTTTGGCTTTCTTTTATAATATTGCGGACGTTGCTGCGTTTGCTGCATACATAATATACGTTGACAACAATACTCACCTGAAGTCATATACAAGCCGCCGTAGGATGTTTCTCCATCAGCTAAGTGAGCAACTATGCAAGCCAGAAATAGAGAGAAGGGCGAATAACAGCAGAATATCCAGAGTTTTTTCAACGCGCAACGCCATCGAAGCCATGATAGGTAGGCCCATCCGAGTTGTGGATGCTGGAGCACATGAAGCGGAGGAGCATGATAGTACGGGACGCCTAAAAGTAGAGGGGAATTGCTACATCTGCTCCAAACGAAGCCCTACTCGTAAAGCATGCACATTATGCAACAAACCGGTGGGCGCAGAGCATTCCAAAGACTTGCCGCAATGCGATAGATGTAACTGAATTTCAATAATTTTAAATTTGTTCGTAGTGTTTTTAATATGTTTTTCAAAAGTATTTTATAATTTATAATAATATTTATGCCATAAGTATTTTTATCACTCAAAATAAACTATACTTTTCAAATATCATCATATTTGCATGCGTTTTACTATACATATGGTATGGTATACCCAGGTAGGTAAGGGTGCAACTTTGTAAATGGGCTTTATCTACCAAACGGATGATCCAATCCTAACCAAAATTGGGATATTGCGTGAAACAGTTTTCGCTAGGATATCACCAAATTTCAAGTCGATCCGATTATCCAGTTCAGAGAAACAGCGTTTTGAAAACGCAAAACATACCCAGGTATGTTGCCGTTGACATAAGGGTTAGGATTGTGAAATTGCTCCAAAGACACTGTCGTTATGGGTATACGACAACTCTATGAAAGCTCCAATAACATCAAAACGGCTAGTTACCATAAATATGTAAAGTTCAAATTTTTACGAAACTTGATATCGATTACTTAATGTGTATAAACTACAAAATTGATTCTACACCTTAATATAAGATTGTGAAATTTCTCCAAATACATTATCGTTATGGCTATACGACAACTCTATGAAAGCTCCAATAACATCAAAACGGCGAGTTAGCATAAATATGTAAAGTTCATATTATTACGCTACCTGATATCGATTCCTTAATGTATATGTACTAAAAAATCGATTCTACATCATAACCGAAAATTGTGAAGTTGTTCCATATACACTGTCGCTATTGCTATAGGACAACTTTATGACAACTCCAATAACAGCAAAAAGCCGATAATTGACAGAAATATGTAAGGTTCATATTATTACGCTACCTGATATCGATTCCTTAATGTATATGTACTAAAAAATCGATTCTACACCTTAACCAAAGATTGTGAAGTTGTTCCATATACACTGTCGCTATTGCTATAGGACAACTCTATGACAACTCCAATAACAGCAAAACGACTAATTGACAGAAATATGTAAAGCTCATATTCTTACGCTACCTGATATCGATTGCATAATGTGTATGTACTAAAAAATCGATTCTACACCTTAATATAAGATTGTGAAGCTGTTCCATATACACTGTCGCTATTGCTATAGGACAACTCTATGACAACTCCAATAACAGCAAAACGGCTAATTGACAGAAATATGTAAAGCTCATATTACTACGCTACCTGATATCGATTGCTTAATGTATATGTACTAAAAAATCGATTCTACACCTTAACCGAAAATTGTGAAGTTGTTCCATATACACTGTCGCTATTGCTATAGCACAACTCTATGACAACTCCAATAACATCAAAACGGCAATTTTGCTTAAATATGTAAAGTTCATATTTTTACGCAACTTGATATCGATTGCTTAATGTGTATGTATAAAAAACTCGATTCTACACCTTAATTTAGGATTGCAAAGTTTTTCCAAATACACTGTCGTTTTGGCTATACGACAACTCTATGACAACTCCCATAACTTCAAAAAGGCTAATTAGCATAAATATGTAAAGTTTATATTTTTACGCATCTTGATATCGATTTCTTAATATGTTTGTACCAAAAAATCAATTTTACATCTTAATTTAAGTTTGTTAAATTGTTCCAAATACACTGTCGCTATTGCTATAGAACAACTCTATGACAACTCCAATAACATCAAAACGGCTAAATAACATAAATATGTAAAGTTCATATTTTAACGCTACCTGATGTCGATTCCTTAATGTATATGTACTAAAAAATCGATTCTATACCTTAACCGAAGATTGTGAAGTTGTTCCATATACAATGTCGCTATTGCTATAGGACAACTCTATGACAACTCCAATAACATCAAAACGGCAAATTTTCATAAATATGTAAAGTTCATATTTTTACGCAACCTGATATCGATTGCATAATGTGTATGTACTAAAAAATCGATTCTACACCTTAATATAAGATTGTGAAGTTGTTCCATATACACTGTCGCTATAGCTATAGGACAACTCTATGACAACTCCAATAACAGCAAAACGGCTAATTGACAGAAATATGTAAAGTTCATATTTTTACGAAACTTGATATCGATTGCTTAATGTGTATGTATCAAAAACTCGATTCTACACCTTAACCGAAAATTGTGAAGTTGTTCCATATACACTGTCGCTATTGCTATAGCACAACTCCATGACAACTCCAATAACATCAAAACGGCAAATTTGCTTAGATATGTAAAGTTCATATTTTTGCGCAACTTGATATCGATTGCTTAATGTGTATGTATAAAAAAATCGATTCAACACCTTAATTTAGGATTGCAAAGTTTTTCCAAATACACTGTCGTTTTGGCTATACGACAACTCTATGACAACTCCCATAACTTCAAAAAGGCTAATTAGCATAAATATGTAAAGTTCATATTTTTACGCATTTTGATATCGATTGCATAATATGTATGTACCAAAAAATCAATTCTACACCTTAATTTAGGATTGCAAGGTTTTTCCAAATACACTGTCGCTATTGCTATAGAACAACTCTATGACAACTCCAATAACATCAAAACGGCTAAATAACAGAAATATGTAAAGTTCATATTTTTACGCTACCTGATATCGATTCCTATGTATATGTACTAAAAAATCGATTCTATACCTTAACCGAAGATTGTGAAGTTGTTCCATATACACTGTCGCTATTGCTATAGGACAACTCTATGACAACTCCAATAACATCAAAACGGCAAATTTTCATAAATATGTAAAGTTCATATTTTTACGCAACCTGATATCGATTGCATAATGTGTATGTACTAAAAAATCGATTCTACACCTTAATATAAGATTGTGAAGTTGTTCCATATACACTGTCGCTATTGCTATAGGACAACTCTATGACAACTTCAATAACAGCAAAACGGCTAATTGACAGAAATATGTAAAGTTCATATTATTACGCTACCTGATATCGATTCCTTAATGTATATGTACTAAAAAATCGATTCTACACCTTAACCAAAGATTGTGAAGTTGTTCCATATACACTGTCGCTATTACTATAGGGCAACTCTATGACAACTCCAATAAAAGCAAAAAGGCTAACTAGCATAAATATGTAAAGTTCATATTATCACGCTACCTGATATCGATTCCTTAATGTATATGTACTAAAAAATCGATTCTACACCTTAACCGAAAATTGTGAAGTTGTTCCATATACACTGTCGCTATTGCTATAGCACAACTCTATGACAACTCCAATAACATCAAAACGGCAAATTTGCTTAAATATGTAAAGTTCATATTTTAACGCAACTTGATATCGATTGTTTAATGTGTATGTATCAAAAAATCGATTCTACACCTTAATATAAGATTGTGAAATTGCTCCAAATACACTGTCGCTATGGCTATGCGACAACTCTATGACAACTCCAATTACATCAAAACGGCGAGTTAGCATAAATATGTAAAGTTCATATTTTTACGCAACTTGATATCGATTGCGTAATGTGTATGTATCGAAAAATCGATTCTACACTTTAACTTAAGATTGTGAAATTGCTCTAACGATACTGTCGTTATGGCTATACGACAACTCAATGAAAGCTCCAATAACATCAAAACGGCTAATTAGCATAAATATGTGAAGCTCAAATTTTTACGCAACTTGATATCGATTACTTAATGTGTATAAACTAAAAAATTGATTCTACACTTTAGTATAAGATTGTGAAATTGCTCCAAATACACTGTCGCTATGGCTATACGACTACTCTATGACAACTCCAATAACATCAAAACGGCGAGTTAGCATAAATATGTAAAGTTCATATTTTTACGCAACTTGATATCGATTGCTTAATGTGTATATATCGAAAAATCGATTCTACACCTTAACTTAAGGTTGTGAAATTGCTTCAAAGACACTGTCGTTATGGCTATAGAACAACTCTGTGACAACTCCAATAACATCAAAACGGCTAGTTAGCATAAATATGTAAAGTTCATATTTTTACGCAACTTGATATCGATTGCTTAATGTGTATGTACTAAAAAATCGATTATACACCTTAATATAAGATTGTGAAATTGCTCCAAATACACTGTCGCTATGGCTATACGACAACTCTATGACAACTCCAATAACATCAAAACGGCGAGTTAGCATAAAAATGTAAAGTTCATATTATTACGCTACCTGATATCGATTCCTTAATGTATATGTACTAAAAAATCGATTCTACACCTTAACCAAAGATTGTGAAGTTGTTCCATATTTACTGTCGCTATTGCTATAGGACAACTCTATGACAACTCCAATAACATCAAAACGGCTAATTGACAGAAATATGTAAAGTTCATATTTTTACGCATCTTGATATCGATTGCATAATATGTATGTACCAAAAAATCAATTTTACACCTTAATTAAGGATTGCTAAATATTTCCAAATACATTGTCGCTATTGCTATAGGACAACTCTATGACATCTCCAATAACATCAGAACGGCTACTTAGCATAAATATGTAAAGTTCATATTTTTACGCAACTTGATATCGATTGCTTAATGTGTATGTATCAAAAAATCGATTCTACACCTTAATATAAGATTGCAAAGTTGTTCCAAATACACTGTCGCTATTGCTATAGAACAACTCTATGACAACTCCAATAACATCAAAACGGCTAATTAGCAAAAATATGTAAAGTTCATATTTATACGCAACTTGATATCGATTGCTTAATG
>NW_024395766.1:0-14551 GCF_016617805.1 Bactrocera tryoni
AAGCTCCAATAACATCAAAACGGCTAATTAACAGAAATATGTAAAGTTCATAATTTTACGCAACTTGATATCGATTGCTTAATGTGTATGTACTAAAAAATCGGTTCTACACCTTAATATAAGATTGTGAATTTGCTCCAAATACACGGTCGCTATTGCTATAGGAACACTCTATGACAACTCCAATAACATCAAAACGGCTAGTTAGCATAAATATGCAAAGTTCATATGTTTACGCGACTTGATATCGATTGCTTAATGTGTATGTATCAAAAATTCGATTCTACACCTTAATATAAGATTGTGAAGTTGTTCCATATACACTGTTGCTATTGCTGTAGGACAACTCTCTGACAACTCCAATAACATCAAAATGGCTAGTTAGCATAAATATGTAAAGTTTATATTTTTACGCAACCTGACATCGGTTGCATAATGTGCATGTACTAAAAAATCGAATCCACACCTTAATATAAGATTGTGAAATTTTTCCAAGCACATTGTCGCTATTGCTATAGGACAACTCTATGACAACTCCAATAACATCAAAACGGCTACTTAGCATAAATATGCAAAGTTCATATTTTTACGCGACTTGATATCGATTGCATAATGTGTATGTACTAAAAAATCGGTTCTACACCTTAATATAAGATTGTGAAATTGCTCCAAATACACAGTCGCTATTGCTGTAGGACAACTCTATGACAACTCCAATAACATCAAAACGGCTAGTTAGCATAAATATGTAAATTTCATATTTTTACGCAACCTGATATCGGTTGCATAATGTGTGTGTACTAAAAAAACGAATCCACGCCTTAATATAAGATTGTGAAGTTGTTCCATATACACTGTCGCTATTGCTGTAAGACAACTCTCTGACAACTCCAATAACATCAAAATGGCTAATTAGCATAAATATGTAAAGTTCATATTTTTACGCAACCTGACATCGGTTGCATAATGTGTATGTACTAAAAAATCGAATCCACACCTTAATATAAGATTGTGAAATATTTCCAAATACACAGTCGCTATTGCTGTAGGACAACTTTTTGACAACTCCAATAACATCAAAACGGCTAGTTAGCAAAAATATATAAAGTTCATATTTTTACGGAACTTGATATCGATAGCTTAATGTGCATGTATCCAAAAATCGATTCTACACCTTAACTTAAGATTGTGAAATTGCTCCAAATACACTGTCGCTGTGGCTATACGACAACTCTATGACAAGTCCAATAACATCAAAACGGCGAGTTAGCATAAATATGTAAAGTTCATATTTTTACGCAACTTGATATCGATTGCTTAATGTGTATGTATTAAAAAATCGATTCTACACCTCAACTTAAGATTGTGAAATTGCTCCAAATACACTGTCGTTAAGGCTATACGACAACTCTATGAAAGCTCCAATAACATCAAAACGGCTAGTTAACAAAAATATGTAAAGTTCATAATTTTACGCATCTTGATATCGATTGCTTAATATGAATGTACTAAAAAATCGAATCCACACCTTAATATAAGATTGTGAAATATTTCCAAATACACAGTCGCTATTGCTGTAGGACAACTCTATGACAACTCCAATAACATCAAAACGGCTAGTTAGCATAAATATGCAAAGTTCATATTTTTACGCAACTTGATGTCGATTGCTTAATGTGTATTTATCAAAAAATCGATTCTACACCTTAACATAAGATTGTGAAATTGCTCTAACGACACTGTCGTTATGGCTATACGACAACTCTATGAAAGCTCCAATAACATCAAAACGGCTAATTAACAGAAATATGTAAATTTTATGATTCTTGATATCGATTCTACACCTTAATATAAGATTGTGAAATTGCTCTAAAGACACTGTCGTTATGGCTATACGACAACTCTATGAAAGCTCCAATAACATTAAAACGGCTAATTAACAGAAATATGTTAAGTTCATATTTTTACGCATCTTGATATTGATTGCTTAATGTGTATTTATCAAAAAATCGATTCTACACCTTAACTTAAGATTGTGAAATTGCTCCAAAGACACTGTCGTTATGGCTATACGACAACTCTATGAAAGCTTCAATAACATCAAAACGGCTAATTAACAGAAATATGTTAATTTTATGATTCTTGATATCGATTCTACACCTTAATATAAGATTGTGAAATTGCTCCAAAGACACTGTCGTTATGGCTATACGACAACTCTATAAAAGCTCCAATAACATCAAAACGGCTAATTAGCAGAAATATGTAAATTTTATGATTCTTGATATCGAATCTACACCTTAATATAAGATTGTGAAATTGCTCTAAAGACCTGTCGTTATGGTATACGACAACTCTATGAAAGCTCCAATAACATCAAAACGGCTAATTAACAGAAATATGTAAAGTTCATATTTTTACGCATCTTGATATCGATTGCTTAATGTGTATGTATCAAAAAATCGATTCTACACCTCAACTTAAAATTGTGAAATTGCTCCAAAGACACTGTCGCTATGGCTATACGACAACTCTATGAAAGCTCAAATAACATCAAAACGGCTAATTAACAGAAATATGTAAAGTTCATAATTTTACGCATCTTGATATCGATTGCTTGATTTGTATGTACTAAAAAATCGATTCTACACCTTAATATAAGATTGTGAAATTGCTCCAAAACACTGTCGTTATGGCTATACGACAACTCTATGAAAGCTCCAATAACATCAAAACGGCTAATTAACAGAAATATGTAAAGTTCATAATTTTACGCATCTTGATATCGATTGCTTATAATGTATGTACTAAAAAATCGATTCTAGACCTTAATATAAGATTGTGAAATTCCTCCAAAGACACAGTCGTTATGGCTACAATTCAACTTTATGAAAGCTCCAATAACATCAAAACGGCTAATTAACAGAAATATGTAAAGTTCATATTTTTTCGAATCTTTATATCGATTGCTTAATGTGTATGTGTCAAAAAATTTAACTTAAGATTGTGAAATTGCTCCAAAGACACTGTCGTAATGGCTATACGACAACTCTATGACAACTCCAATAACATCAAAACGGCTAGTTAGCATAAATATGCAAAGTTCATATTTTTACGCAACTTGATGTCGATTGCTTAATGTGTATGTAGCAAAAAATCGATTCTACACCTTAACTTAAGATTGTGAAATTGCTCCAAAGACACTGTCGTTATGGCTATACGACAACTCTATGAAAGCTCCAATAACATCAAAACGGCTAATTAACAGAAATATGTAAATTTTATGATTCTTGATATCGATTCTACACCTTAATATAAGGTTGTCAAATTGCTCCAAAACACTGTCGTTATGGCTACACGTACACTCTATGAAAGCTCCAATAACATCAAAACGGCTTATTAACAGAAATATGTAGAGTTCATATTTTTTCGCATCTTTATATCGATTGCTTAATGTGTATGTGTCAAAAAATCGATTCTACACCTTAACTTAAGATTGTGAAATTGCTCCAAAACACTGTCGTTATGGCTATACGACAACTCTCTGACAACTCCAATAACATCAAAACGGCTAGTTAGCATAAATATGCAAAGTTCATATTTTTACGCAACTTGATGTCGATTGCTTAATGTGTATGTATCAAAAAATCGATTCTACACCTTTACTTAAGATTGTGAAATTGCTCCAAAGACACTGTCGTTATGGCTATACGACAACTCTATAAAAGCTCCAATAACATCAAAACGGCTAATTAACAGAAATATGTAATTTTATGATTCTTGATATCGATTCTACACCTTAATATAAGATTGTGAAATTGCTCTAAAGACACTGTCGTTATGGCTATACGACAACTCAATGAAAGCTCCAATAACATCAAAACGGCTAATTAACAGAAATATGTAAAGTTCATATTTTTACGCATCTTGATATCGATTGCTAAATGTGTATGTACTAAAAAATCGATTCTACACTTTAATATAAGATTGTGAAATTGCTCCAAAACACTGTCGCTATGGCTATACGACAACTCTATGAAAACTCCAATAACATCAAAACGGCCAATTAGCATAAATATGTAAAGTTCATATTTTTACGGAACTTGATATCGATTGCTTAATGTGCATGTATCAAAAAATCGATTCTACACCTCAACTTAAGATTGTAAAATTGCTCCAAAGACACTGTCGTTATGGCTATACGACAACTCTATGAAAGCTCCAATAACATCAAAACGGCCAATTAACAGAAATATGTAAAGTTCATAATTTTACGCAACTTGATATCGATTGCTTAATGTGTATGTACTAAAAAATCGGTTCTACACCTTAATATAAGATTGTGAATTTGCTCCAAATACACGGTCGCTATTGCTATAGGACAACTCTATGACAACTCCAATAACATCAAAACGGCTAGTTAGCAAAAATATGTAAAGTTCATATTTATACGGAACTTGATATCGATTGCTTAATGTGCATGTATCAAAAAATCGATTCTACACCTCAACTTAAGATTGTGAAATTGCTCTAAAGACAATGTCGTTATGGCTATACGACAACTCTATGAAAGCTCCAATAACATCAAAACGGCTAATTAACAGAAATATGTAAAGTTCATATTTTTACGCATCTTGATATCGATTGCTTAATATGTCTGTGCTAAAAAATCGATTCTACACCTTAATATAAGATTGTGAAATTGCTCTAAAGACACTGTCGTTATGGCTATACGACAACTCTATGAAAGCTCCAATAACAGCAAAACGGCTAATTAACAGAAATATGTAAAGTTCATATTCTTACGCATTTTGATATCGATTGCTTAATATGTATGTACTAAAAAACCGATTCTACACCTTAATATAAAATTGTAAAATTGCTCCAAAACACTGTCGTTATGGCTATACGACAACTCTATGAAAGCTCAAATAACATCAAAACGGCTAATTAACAAAAATATGTAAAGTTCATAATTTTACGCATCTTGATATCGATTGCTTAATTTGTATGTACTAAAAAATCGATTCTACACCTTAATATAAGATTGTGAAATTGCTCCAAAACACTGTCGTTATGGCTATACGACAACTCTATGAAAGCTCCAATAACATCAAAACGGCTAATTAACAGAAATATGTAAAGTTCATAATTCTACGCATCTTGATATAGATTGCTTAATATGTATGTACTAAAAAATCGATTCTACACCTTAATATAAAATTGTCAAATTGCTCCAAAACACTGTCGTTATGGCTATACGACAACTCTATTAAAGCTCAAATAACATCAAAACGGCTAATTAACAGAAATATGTAAAGTTCATAATTTTACGCATCTTGATATCGATTGCTTAATTTGTATGTACTAAAAAATCGATTCTACACTTTAATATAAGATTGTGAAATTGATCCAAATACACTGTCGCTATGGCTATACGACAACTCTATGAAAGCTCCAATAACATCAAAACGGCTAATTAACAGAAATATTTAAAGTTCATAATTTTACGCATCTTGATATCGATTGCTTAATATGTATGTACTAAAAAATCGATTCTACACCTTAATATAAGATTGTGAAATTCCTCCAAAGACACAGTCGTTACGGCTACAATTCAACTTTATGAAAGCTCCAATAACATCAAAACGGCTAATTAACAGGAATATGTAAAGTTCATATTTTTTCGCATCTTTATATCGATTGCTTAATGTGTATGTGTCAAAAAATCGATTCCACACCTTAATATAAGATTGTGAAGTTGTTCCATATACACTGTCGCTATTACTGTAGGACAACTCTCTGACAACTCCAATAACATCAAAATGGCTAGTTAGCATAAATATGTAAAGTTCATATTTTTACGCGACTTGATATCGATTCCGTAATGTGTATGTACTAAAAAATCGGTTCTACACCTTAATATAAGATTGTGAAATTGCTCCAAATACACAGTCGCTATTGCTGTAGGACAACTCTATGACAACTCCAATAACATCAAAACGGCTAGTTAGCATAAATATGTAAAGTTCATATTTTTACGCAACCTGATATCGGTTGCATAATGTGTATGTACTAAAAATTCGAATCCACACCTTAATATAAGATTGTGAAGTTGTTCCATATACACTGTCGCTATTGCTGTAGGACAACTCTCTGACAACTCCAATAACATCAAAATGGCTAGTTAGCAAAAATATATAAACTTCATTTTTTACGGAACTTGATATCGATAGCTTAATGTGCAGGTATCCAAAAATCGATTCTACACCTCAACTTAAGATTGTGAAATTGCTCTAAAGACACTGTCGTTATAGCTATATGACAACTCTATGAAAGCTCCAATAACATCAAAACGGCTAATTAACAGAAATATGTAAAGTTCATAATTTAACGCGACTTGATATCGATTGCTTAATGTGTATGTATCAAAAATTCGATTCTACACCTTAATATAAGATTGTGAAGTTGTTCCAAATACACTGTCGCTATTGCTGTAGGACAACTCTCTGACAACTCCAATAACATCAAAATGGCTAGTTAGCATAAATATGTAAAGTTCATATTTTTACGCGACTTGATATCGATTGCATAATGTGTATGTACTAAAAAATCGGTTCTACACCTTAATATAAGATTGTGAAATTGTTCCAAATACACGGTCGCTATTGCTATAAGACAACTCTATGACAACTCCAATAACATCAAAACGGCTAGTTAGCAAAAATATGTAAAGTTCATATTTTTACGGAACTTGATATCGATTGCTTAATGTGCATGTATCAAAAAATCGATTCTACACCTTAATATAAGATTGTGAAATTGCTCCAAATACACAGTCGCTTTGGCTATACGGCAACTCTATGACAACTCCAATAACATCAAAACGGCTAGTTAGCATAAATATGTAAAGTTTATATTTTTACGCAACCTGATATCGATTGCATAATGTGTATGTACCAAAAAATCAATTCTACACCTTAATTTAAGATTGTTAAATTGTTCCAAATACATTGTCGCTATTGCTAAAGGACAACTCTATGACAACTCCAATAACATCAAAATGGCTAGTTAGCATAAATATGTAAAGTTCATATTTTTACGCAACCTGACATCGGTTGCATAATGTGTATGTACTAAAAAATCGAATCCACACCTTAATATAAGATTGTGAAATTTTTCCAAGTACATTGTCGCTATTGCTATAGGACAACTCTATGACAACTCCAATAACATCAAAACGGCTAGTTAGCATAAATATGCAAAGTTCATATTTTTACGCGACTTGATATCGATTGCATAATGTGTATGTACTAAAAAATCGAATCCACACCTTAATATAAGATTGTGAAGTTGTTCCATATACACTGTCGCTATTGCTGTAGGACAACTCTCTGACAACTCCAATAACATCAAAATGGCTAATTAGCATAAATATGTAAAGTTCATATTTTTACGAGACTTGATATCGATTGCATAATATGTATGTACTAAAAAATCGGTTCTACACCTTAATATAAGATTGTGAAATTGCTCCAAATACACAGTCGCTATTGCTGTAGGACAACTCTATGACAACTCCAATAACATCAAAACGGCTAGTTAGCATAAATATGTAAATTTCATATTTTTACGCAACCTGATATCGGTTGCATAATGTGTGTGTACTAAAAAAACGAATCCACGCCTTAATATAAGATTGTGAAGTTGTTCCATATACACTGTCGCTATTGCTGTAAGACAACTCTCTGACAACTCCAATAACATCAAAATGGCTAGTTAGCATAAATATGTAAAGTTCATATTTTTACGCAACCTGACATCGGTTGCATAATGTGTATGTACTAAAAAATCGAATCCACACCTTAATATAAGATTGTGAAATATTTCCAAATACACAGTCGCTATTGCTATAGGACAACTCTATGACAACCTTAATAACATCAAAACGGCTAGTTAGCATAAATATGTAAAGTTCATATTTTTACGCGACTTGATATCGATTGCTTGATGTGTATGTACCAAAAACTCAATTCTACCCCTTAATAAAAGATTGTGAAATTGCTCCAAATTTTCTGTCGTTATGGCAATAGGACAACTCTATGAAAGTTCCAATAGCATCAAAACGGCTAATTAGCATAAATATGTAAAGTTCATATTTTTACGCAACTTGATATCGATTGCTTAATGTGTATGTACCAAAAAATCGATTCTACACCTTAATATAAGATTGTGAAATTGATCCAAATACACTGTCGCTGTGGCTATACGACAACTCCATGACAACTCCAATAACATCAAAACGGCTAATTAACAGAAATATGTAAAGTTCATATTTTTACGCATCTTGATATCGATTGCTTAATGTGTATGTTTTAAAAAATCGATTCACACCTTAATATAAGATTATGACATTGCTCCAAATACACTGTCGCTATTGCTATACGACAACTCTATGACAACTCCAATAACATCAAAACGGCTAGTTAGCATAAATATGTAAAGTTCATATTTTTACGCATCTTGGTATCGATTGCATAATGTGTATGTAGTAAAAAATCGATTCTACACCTTATTATAAGATTGTGAAATTGTTCCAAATACACTGTCGCTATTGCTATAGGACAACTCTATGACAACTCCAATAACATCAAAACGGCTAGTTAGCATAAATATGTAAAGTTCATAATTTTACGCATCTTGATATCGATTGCTTAATATGTATGTACTAAAAAATCGATTCTACACCTTAATATAAAGTTGTCAAATTGCTCCAAAACACTGTCGTTATGGCTACACGTCAACTCTATGAAAGCTCCAATAACATCAAAACGGCTAATTAACAGAAATATGTAAAGTTCATATTTTTTCGCATCTTTATATCGATTGCTTAATGTGTATGTACTAAAAAATCGATTCTACACCTTAATTTAGGATTGTTAGATTGTTCCAAATACACTGTTGCTATTGCTATAGAAAAACTCTATGACAACTCCAATAACATCAAAACGGGTAATTACCAAAAATATGTTAAGTTCATATTTTTACGCTACCTGCTATCGATTGCATATTGTGTATGTACCAAAAAATCATGTCTACACCTTAATCTAGGATTGCAAATAAGTCCCAAATACATTGTCGATATGGCTATAGGACAACTCTATGACAACTCCAATAACATCAAAACGGCTAGTTAGCATAAATATGTAATGTTCATATTTTTACGCAACCTGATATCGGTTGCATAATGTGTATGCACTAAAAAATCGATTCCACACCTTAATAAAAGATTGTGGAATTGTTCCAAATACATTGTCGCTATTGCTATAGGACAACTCTATTACAACTCCAATAACATCAAAACGGCTAGTTAGCATAAATATGTAAGTTCATATTTTTACGCAACTTGATGTCGATTGCTTAATGTGTATTTATCAAAAAATCGATTCTACACCTCAACTTAATATTGTGAAATTGCTCCAAAACACTGTCGTTATGGCTATACGACAACTCTATAAAAACTGCAATAACATCAAAACGGCTAATTAACAGAAATATGTAAATTTGATGATTCTTGATATCGATTCGACACCTTAATATAAGATTGTGAAATTGCTCTAAAGACACTGTCGTTATGGCTATACGACAACTCTATGAAAGCTCCAATAACATCAAAACGGCTAATTAACAGAAATATGTAAATTTTATGATTCTTGATATCGATTCTACACCTTAATATAAGATTGTGAAATTGCTCCAAATACACTGTCGCTATGGCTATACGACAACTCTATGACAACTCCAATAACATCAAAACGGCGAGTTAGCGTAAATATGTAAAGTTCATATTTTTACGCAACTTGACATCGATTGCTTAATGTGTATGTATCAAAAAATCGATTCTACACCTTAATATAAGATTGTGAAATTGCTCCAAATACACTGTCGCTATGGCTATACGACAACTCTATGACAACTCCAATAACACCAAAACGGCTAATTAGCAGAAATATGTAAAGTTCATATTTTTACGCAACTTGATATCGATTGCTTAATGTGTATGTATTATAAATCGATTCTACCCCTTGATATAAGATTGTGAAATTGCTCCAAATACACTGTCGTTATGGCTATACGACAACTCTGTGAAAGCTCCAATAACATCAAAACGGCGAGTTAGCATAAATATGTAAAGTTCATGTTTTTACGCAACTTAATATCGATTGCATAATGTGTATGGACCAAAAAATCGATTCTACACCTTAAACTAGGATTGTTAAATTGTTCCAAATACATTGTCGCTATTGCTATAGGACAACTCTATGACAACTCCAATAACATCAAAACGGCTAGTTAGCATAAATATGTAAAGTTCATATTTTTGCGCTACCTGATATCGATTGCACAATGTGTATGTACCAAAAATCAATTCTACACCTTAATTTAAGATGGTGAAATTGTTCCAAATACATTGTCGCTATTGCTATAGGGCAACTCTATGACAACTCCAATAACAAAAAACGGCTAATTGACAGAAATATGTAAAGTTCGTATTTTTACGAAACTTGATATCGATTGCATATGGTGTATGTATCAAAAAATCGATTCTACACCTTAATATAAGATTGTGAAATTGCTCCAAAGACATTGTCGTTATGGCTATACGACAGCTCTATGACAACTCCAATAACATCAAAACGGCTAGTTAGCATAAATATGTAAAGTTCATATTTTTACGCAACTTGATATCGATTGCTTAATGTGTACGTATCGAAAAATCGATTCTACACTTTAACTTAAGATTGTGAAGTTGCTCCAAAGACACTGTCGTTATGGCTATACGACAACTCTATGACAACTCCAATAACATCAAAACGGCTAGTTAGCATAAATATGCAAAGTTCATATTTTTACGCAACTTGATATCGATTGCTTAATGTGTATGTATCAAAAATTCGATTCTACACCTTAATATAAGCGTGTAAAGTTGTTCCATATACACTGTCGCTATTGCTGTAGGCCAACTCTATGACAACTCCAATAACATCAAAATGGCTAGTTAGCATAAATATGTAAAGTTCATATTTATACGCGACTTGATATCGATTGCATAATGTGTATGTACTAAAAAATCGGTTCTACACCTTAATATAAGATTGTGAAATTGTTCCAAATACACGGTCGCTATTGCTATAAGACAACTCTATGACAACTCCAATAACATCAAAACGGCTAGTTAGCAAAAATATGTAAAGTTCATATTTTTACGGAACTTGATATCGATTGCTTAATGTGCATGTATCAAAAAATCGATTCTACACCTTAATATAAGATTGTGAAATTGCTCCAAATACACAGTCGCTATGGCCATACGGCAACTCTATGACAACTCCAATAACATCAAAACGGCTAGTTAGCATAAATATGTAAAGCTCATATTTTTACGCTACCTGCTATCGATTGCATATTGTGTATGTACCAAAAAATCATGTCTACACCTTAATCTAGGATTGCAAATAAGTCCCAAATACATTGTCGATATGGCTATAGGACAACTCTATGACAACTCCAATAACATCAAAGCGGCTAATTAACAGAAATATGTAAAGTTCGTATTTTTACGCTACCTGATATCGATTGCTTAATGTGTATGTACTAAAGTATCGATTCTACACCTTAATTTAGGATTGTTAGATTGTTCCAAATACACTGTTGCTTTTGCTATAGGACAACTCTATGAAAACTCCAATAACATCAAAACGGGTAATTAGCAAAAATATATAAAGTTCATATTTTTACGCTACCTGATATCGATTGCATATTGTGTATGTACCAAAAAATCAATTCTACATCTTAATCTAGGATTGCAAATATGTCCTAAATACATTGTCGATATGGCTATAATACAACTCTATGAACCCTCCAATAACATCAAAACGGCTAACTAACAGAAATATGTAAAGTTCATATTTTTACGCATCTTGATATCGATTGCTTAGTGTGTATGTACAAAAAAATCGATTCTACACATTAATTAAGGATTGCTAGATTGTTCCAAATACACTGTCACTATTGCTAAAGGACAACTCTGTGACAACTCCAATAACATCAAAATGGGTAATTAGCAATAATATGCAAAGTTCATTATTTTACGCTACCTGATATCGATTGCATCATGTGTATGTACCAAAAAATCAATTCCACACCTTAATATAAGATTATGAAATTGCTCCTAATACACTGTCGCAATGGCTATAGGACAACTCTATGAACACTCCAATAACATCAAAACGGGTAATTAGCAATAATATGTAAAGTTCATATTTTTACGCTACCTGATATCGATTGCGTCATGTGTATGTACCAAAAAATCAATTCTACACCTTAATCTAGGATTGCAAATAAGTCCCAAATACATTGTCGATATGGCTATAGGACAACTCTATGACAACTCCAATAACATCAAAGCGGCTAATTAACAGAAATATGTAAAGTTCGTATTTTTACGCTACCTGATATCGATTGCTTAATGTGTATGTACTAAAAAATCGATTCTACACCTTAATTTAGGATTTTTAGATTGTTCCAAATACACTGTTGCTATTGCTATAGGACAACTCTATGAAAACTCCAATAACATCAAAACGGCTAATTAACAGAAATATGTAAAGTTCATATTTTTACGCATCTTGATATCGATTGCTTAATGTGTATGTACAAAAAAATCGATTCTACACCTTAATTAAGGATTGCTAGATTGTTCCAAATACACTGTCACTATTGCTATTGGACAACTCTGTTACAACTCCAATAACATCAAAACGGGTAATTAGCAATAATATGTAAAGTTCATTATTTTACGCTACCTGATATCGATTGCATCATGTGTATGTACCAAAAAATCAATTCCACACCTTAATATAAGATTATGAAATTGCTCCTAATACACTGTCGCAATGGCTATAGGACAACTCTATGAACACTCCAATAACATCAAAACGGGTAATTAGCAATAATATGTAAAGTTCATATTTTTACGCTACCTGATATCGATTGCGTCATGTGTATGTACCAAAAAATCAATTCTGCACCTTAATCTAGGATTGCAAATATGTCCTAAATACATTGTCGATATGGCTATAGTACAACTCAATGACAACTCCAATAACATCAAAACGGCTAATTAACAGAAATATGTAAAGTTCATATTTTTACGCATCTTGATATCGATTGCTTAATGTGTATGTACAAAAAAATCGATTCTACAACTTAATTTAGGATTGTTAGATTGTTCCAAATACACTGTCACTATTGCTATAGGACAACTCTATGACAACTCCAATAACATCAAAACGGGTAATTAGCAATAATATGTAAAGTTCATAATTTTACGCTACCTGATATCGATTGCATCATGTGTATGTACCAAAATATCAATTCTACACCTTAATATAAGATTATGAAATTGCTCCTAATACACTGTCGCAATGGCTATAGGACAACTCTATGAACACTCCAATATCATCAAAACGGGTAATTAGCAATAATATGTAAAGTTCATATTTTTACGCTACCTGAAATCGATTGCATATTGTGTATGTACGAAAAAATCAATTCTACACCTTAATCTAGAATTGCAAATATGTCCCAAATACATTGTCGATATGGCTATAGGACAACTCTATGACAACTCCAATAACATCAAATCGGCTAGTTAGCATAAATATGTAAAGTTCATATTTTTACGCAACTTGATATCGATTGCTTAATGTGTATATACTAAAAAATCGATTCTACACCTTAATTTAGGATTGTTAGATTGTTCCAAATACACTGTCGCTATTGCTATAGGAATCTCTATGATAACTCCAATAACATCAAAACGGCTAGTTAGCATAAATATGTAAAGTTCATATATTAACGGATCTTGATATCGATTACATAATATGTATGTCCCAATAAGGAATTCTACATCTTAATTTAAGATTGTAAAATTGTTCCAAATACACTGTCGCTATTGCTATAGAACAACTCTATGACAACTCCAATAACATTAAAACGGCAAATTTGCATAAATATGCAAAGTTCATATTTTTATGCATCTTGATATCGATTGCTTAATGTGTATGTACTAAAAAATCGACCTATAGCTATTGCTATAGGACAACTCTATGACAACTCCAATAACATCAAAACGGCAAGTTAGCATAAATATGTAAAGTTCATATTTTTACGCAACTTGGTATCGAATGCTTAATATGTATTTACAAAAAAAAAATCAGTTCTACCCTTTAATAAAGGATTTTGAACTTTCTCCAAATACACTTCGCTATTGCTATAGGACAACTCTATGACAACTCCAATAACATCAAAACGGCTAGTTCGCATAAATATGTAAAGTTCATATTTTTACGCAACTTGATATCTATTCCTTAATGCGTATGTACTAAAAATCGATTCTACACCTTAATTTAGGATTGTTAAATTGTTCCAAATACACTGTCGCTATTGCTATAGGACAACTCTATGACAACTCCAATAACATCAGAAC
>NW_024395767.1:0-17390 GCF_016617805.1 Bactrocera tryoni
GCTAATTAACAGAAATGTGTAAAGTTCATATTTTTACGCATCTTGGTATCGATTGCTTTATGTGAGTGTACTAAAAAATCGATTCTACACCTTAATATAAGATTGTGAAATGTCTCAAAATACACTGTCGCTATGGCTATACGAACACTCCATGACAACTCCAATAACATCAAAACGGCGAGTTAGCATAAATATGTAAAGTTCATATTTCTACGCAACCTAATATCGATTGCATAATGTGCATGTACCAAAAAAAAGATTCTGGAGCGTATCTTAAGATTGTGAAATTGTTTCAAATATACTGTCGCCATTGCTATAGGGCAACTCTATGACAACTCCAATAACATCAAAACGGCGAGTTAGCATAAATATGTAAAGTTCATATTTTTACGCAACTTGATATCGACCGCTTAATGTGTATGTATCAAAAATTCGATTCTACACCTTAATATAAGCTTGTGAAGTTGTTCCAAATACACTGTCGCTATTGCTGTAGGACAACTCTATGAAAGCTCCAAGAACATCTAAACGGCTAATTAACAGAAATATGTAAAGTTCATATATTTACGCATCTTGATATCGATTGCTTAATGCGTATGTATCAAAAACCGATTTTACGTCTTAATACAAGATTGTAAAAACGCTCCAAATACACTGTCGCTATGGCTATACGACAACTCTATGACAACTCCACTAACATCAAAACGGCTAATTAACAGAAATATGTAAAGTTCATATATTTACGCATCTTGATATCGATTGCTTAATGCGTATGTATCAAAAACCGATTCTACGCCTTAATATAAGATTGTAAAAACGCTCCAAATACACTGTCGCTATGGCTATACGACAACTCTATGACAACTCGAATAACATCAAAACGGCGAGTTAGCATAAATATGTAAAGTTCATATATTTACGCATCTTGATATCGATTGCTTAATGCGTATGTATCAAAAACCGATTCTACACCTTAATATAAGATTGTAAAAACGCTCCAAATACACTGTCGCTATGGCTATACGACAACTCCAATAACATCAAAACGGCGAGTTAGCATAAATATGAAAAGTTCATATTTTTACGCAACTTGATATCGACTGTTTAATGTGTATGTATCAAAAATTCGATTCTACACCTCAATATAAGGTTGTGAAGTTGTTCCAAATACACTGTCGCTATTGCTCTAGGACAACTCTATGACAACTCCACTAACATCAAAACGGCTAATTAACAGAAATATGTAAAGTTCATATATTTACGTATCTTGATATCGATTGCTTAATGCGTATGTATCAAAAACCGATTTTACACCTTAATATAAGATTGTAAAAACGCTCCAAATACACTGTCGCTATGGCTATACGACAACTCTATGACGACTCCAATAACATCAAAACGGCGAGTTAGCATAATTATGTAAAGTTCATATTTTTACGCAACTTTATATCGACTGCTTAATGTGTATGTATCAAAAATTCAATTCTACACTTCAATATAAGATTGTGAAGTTTTTCCAAATGCACTGTCGTTATGGCTATACGACAACTCCAACAATATCAAAACGGCTAATTAAAAGAAATATGTGAAGTTCATATTTTTACGCAACTTGATGTTGATCCCTTAATGTATATTAATGTACTAAAAAATCAATTCTACACCTTAAATTAGGATTGTTACATTGCTCCAAATACATTGTCGCTATTGCTATAGGACAACACTATGACAACTCCAATAACATCAAACCGGCTAGTTAGCATAAATATGTAAAGCTCATAGTTTTACGCAACCTGATATCGATCGCTTAATGTGTATGTATCAAAAATTCGATTCTACACCTTAATATAAGCTTGTGAAGTTGTTCCAAATACACTGTCGCTATTGCTGTAGGACAACTCTATGAAAGCTCCAAGAACATCAAAACGGCTAATTAACAGAAATATGTAAAGTTCATATATTTACGCATCTTGATATCGATTGCTTAATGCGTATGTATCAAAAACCGATTTTACATCTTAATACAAGATTGTAAAAACGCTCCAAATACACTGTCGCTATGGCTATACGACAACTCTATGACAACTCCACTAACATCAAAACGGCTAATTAACAGAAATATGTAAAGTTCATATATTTACGCATCTTGATATCGATTGCTTAATGCGTATGTATCAAAAACTGATTCTACGCCTTAATATAAGATTGTAAAAACGCTCCAAATACACTGTCGCTATGGCTATACGACAACTCTATGACAACTCCAATAACATCAAAACAGCGAGTTAGCATAAATATGTAAAGTTCATATATTTACGCATCTTGATATCGATTGCTTAATGTGTATGTATCAAAAAATCGATTCTACACCTTAATATAAGATTGTAAAATTGCTCCAAATACACTGTCGCTGTGGCTATACGACAACTCTATGACAACTCCAATAACATCAAAACGGCGAGTTAGCATAAATATGTAAAGTTCATATTTTTACGCAACTTGATATCGACTGTTTAATGTGTATGTATCAAAAATTCGATTCTACACCTTAATATAAGGTTGTGAAGTTGTTCCAAATACACTGTCGCTATTGCTCTAGGACAACTCTATGAAAGCTCCAAGAACATCAAAACGGCTAATTAACAGAAATATGTAAAGTTCATATATTTACGTATCTTGATATCGATTGCTTAATGCGTATGTATCAAAAACTGATTTTACACCTTAATATAAGATTGTAAAAACGCTCCAAATACACTGTCGCTATGGCTATACGACAACTCTATGACGACTCCAATAACATCAAAACGGCGAGTTAGCATAATTATGTAAAGTTCATATTTTTACGCAACTTTATATCGACTGCTTAATGTGTATGTATCAAAAATTCAATTCTACACTTCAATATAAGATTGTGAAGTTTTTCCAAATGCACTGTCGTTATGGCTATACGACAACTCCAACAATATCAAAACGGCTAATTAAAAGAAATATGTGAAGTTCATATTTTTACGCAACTTGATGTTGATCCCTTAATGTATATTAATGTACTAAAAAATCAATTCTACACCTTAAATTAGGATTGTTACATTGCTCCAAATACATTGTCGCTATTGCTATAGGACAACACTATGACAACTCCAATAACATCAAACCGGCTAGTTAGCATAAATATGTAAAGCTCATAGTTTTACGCAACCTGATATCGATCGCTTAATGTGTATGTACTAAAAAATCCGTTCTACACCTTAATATAAGATTGTGAAATTGCTCCAAATACACTGTCGCTATGGCTGTACGACAACTCTATGACAACTCCAATAACATCAAATCGGCCAATGTGCCTAAATATGTAAAGCTCATATTTATACGCAACTTCATATCGATTGCTTAATGTGTATGTATCAAAAAATCGATTCTTCACCTTAACTTAAGATTGTGAAATTGCTCCAAATACACTGTCGTTATGGCTATACGACAACTCAATGACAACTCCAATAACATCAAAACGGCGCAACTTGATATCGATTGCTTAATGTGTATGTATCAAAAAATCGATTCTACACCTCAACATAAGATTTTGAAAATGCTCCAAAGACACTGTCGTTATGGCTATGCGACAACTCTATGAAAGCTCCAAGAACATCAAACCGGCTAGTTAGCATCAATATGTAAAGTTCATATTTTTACGCAACTTGATATCGATTGCTTAATGCGCATGTATCAAAAAATCGATTCTACACCTTAATATAAGATTGTGAAATAGCTCAAAATACACTGTCGTTATGGCTATACGACAACTCTATGACAACTCCAATAACATCAAAACGGCGAGTTAGCATAAATATGTAAAGTTAATTTTTTTGCGCAACTTGATATCGCTTGCTTAATGCGCAGGTATCAAAAAATCGATTGTACACCTTAATATAAGATTGTGAAATTGCTCCAAATGCACTGTCGCTACGGCTATACGACAACTCTATGAAAACTCCAATACCATCAAAACGGCGAGTTAGCATAAATATGTAAAGTTCATATTTTTACGCTACCTGATATCGATTGCATATTATGTATGTACCAAAAATTCAATTCTACACTTTAACCCTTAACAACCCAGTATGCCTTTGTAACGTAACTAACCAGTAGTATCCAGCGGACACACTATTTAATTCTAAGGCATTTGAAAGAATACAAAGACATTTTGAATGCAAAAAACTTATTAAACAGTAAAATGCACTTAACTTTATTAACTTTTATGTTGTTTTATTTTGTTCCATTACATATTAATTTCTTTACACATATTACAAAGAATTGTTTTTATAGAATGTTCTGTACTGTTTAGAAGTTCTGAATATTTTCGAAGGGCAAATGTGACAACGCTTCTTTCTTTTTGCAACAGGTTCAAATGATTGCTTAGATAATGATCCTAGATCTGATCGTACCACGTCTTTAATGGCTGCTAAATGATAACTTGACAATCCTTTCTTGTGCCGTCTCCGTATTTGAGAGGTCACTAGTTCAGTTACGATTTCTCGTAAAAAAAGTTTCCTTTGTATATTCTGCTTGTTCCAATTAGGGTATAAATTTTTCCATATAATAAGCGATGCGGTGCCAACAACATCTATAACATTTTGAAAAAAAGCAACCGGTCATCTGTTTGTTTTACGTCGAACTGTGTATTCATGAACCATCTGGTCAAGTGTATCAACACCTCCCTTGGTGGAATTGTAGTACAAATTTATTTCAGGTTTGTTTTTATTACGCGAATCTATTTGTTTACTATGATACATCGTAGACAAGAGAATAACAACACGGTTCTTTTTCGGTACGTAAGATACCAATGTCATATTTTTAGAGAAACCAAACAGATTAGATTCGACGACGGCTTCTATTGGGTTGAAAAGCTGGAGGTATACAACGCTTATTTTTTCTTATTGTTCCAACTACTGTGATGTTGCAGCATTCAGGCTTGTAAAATAATTATCAAAAGTAACTTTTCTGTCAGTTCGGAAGTATGGTTCACATAGCTGATTGACTACGTTGAACGCCAAATTGTCCGCCCTATTTTGTCCTTCCTTTCCCAGGTATGGTATGCCAAATAGAGGGTAACTAGTTTTACTGTCGCAAATCCACCAAATTTTCTGCTTCTCATCAATTGTAAGATTTTCTCCTGGTAAATACATTTTTTTTAAGTTTTGATTCACACACTCCCATAATTCTTCAATTGGAGCGAGTTTATCTCTTGACTTTCGGAGAGACCTAGTATTTTTATCATCAAACCTTAGGAATCAGAGCAAAGAAGCAAATCTGTTTTTTCCCATTGTAGCACGAAATATGGGACTTCCAAATATAGGGTCCCAGTTTTCTCTAAAATCCACACCACCCTGTTTATTAACACCTATAGTCAATAGTAGTCCTATAAATGCTTGTATTTCAATTTTGTCAGTTCTTTTCCATTGTTTTGGTGAAACTCTGTCCGCCTCAGCATTGGTGTGTTTCACTATAATTTCTAATACAGTATCGTTGAAAAAGAGATTAAAGCTGTTTTTGGATCTATTATATTGCGCCCGGGATGAAGAATCACCTTATGAAGAGCACCTGCAATTATGTTGTGCCGGGGAGTGCGACTTTGTTTTTCAGGTTCAGTTTCAGTGGTATATCATCACTCTCACTCCATAATTGTTCATCTTCCCATTCAGATGCTGACTCTGTTGCATTACTTTCACTTTCAGAACAACTGTCAGCTGCAAAATGCTCTTCTTCGCTGTCGAATTCCTCACCCGATGTAAGTTTCTTAGCTATTACTTAGACAAGAACGTATCAAATCAACGCACGAAACCAACTAGTAATAAAATGCACTACAGTTAGCGCTCACAAATTAAAATCCTCAGTTATTAAAATTTCCAGAATTTAGAATCTCGCCTATTACACACGGCAACTTTTGTTGCGGTAACTCTTAGTTCATAGGCGAGGGGGCGACGAGGGGAGAAGAATCGCGCCGAGTTTCCAGTGTTCAGCAACTCGCTTTGTGTTCTTATTCGTAACAGTTCGCTGCGACGTTTTTTGGCATTCGTGGTCTTTCTTTCGTAATACATAGCTGCATTTGCGTATATTTTTTTTGAAATTAATATTTTGAATATATTTAAAAAATTATTAATTACTTTTGGTAAGTAATTTGCAAATATGTATACAAATATACTTAATAAAATATAAATATTTTAGAAAATGGAGTATGACGAAAAAATCGATTTAATTAAAGATATTGTGAAATGTATGGAGGAATGTTGGTTTTCCGTCGGTTTCCTTTGGTTCTATTATTTCTCCGATTATCTTTCAAATTCAAATCAGAGTTGCACTTGCCTCCAAGCTGCCATATGGTGCAAAATAGATATGCATGAAGAACTCTCCTTCATTCTCAAATCATTCGAAATCTCACTGTGTCCATTAGACACATGTGGGTTGGTATGCTACAATTTTGGTATACTAATTATCAATTTTAAACTATTCATGTGAAACCTGTTTTAATTAGACGTTTCGGTTCTTAAAACCTTGCGGATAAAATAGATAAAATTACTCTTGGCCGAAAATAAATACTTTAGCTTTTATATGAAAATAAAGTTAAAAGTGTGTCCGTCAGACACTTGTGGGTTGTAAAGGGTTAATATAAGATTGTGAAGTTTTTCCAAATGCACTGTCGTTATGGCTATACGACAACTCTATGACAACTCTAACAATATCAAAACGGCTAATTAAAAGAAATATGTAAAGTTCATATTTTTTCGCAACTTGATATCGATTGCTTAAGGTGTACGTATCAAAAAATCGATTCTACACCTCAACTTAAGATTATGAAATTGCTCCAAAGACACTGTCGCTATGGCTATACGACAACTCTATGAAAGCTCCAAGAACATCAGCACGGCTAATTAACAGAAATATGTAAAGTTCATATTTTTACGCATCTTGATATCGATTGCTTAATGCGTATGTATCAAAAACCGATTCTACACCTTAATATAAGATTGTGAAATTGCTCCAAATACAATGTCGCTATGGCTATACGACAACTCTATGACAACTCCACTAACATCAAAACGGCTAATTAACAGAAATATGTAAAGTTCATATTTTTACGCATCTTGATATCGATTGCTTAATGCGTATGTACCAAAAAATCAATTCTACACCTAAATTTAGGAAAGTTAAAATGTTCCAAATACACTGTCGCTATTGCTATAGGACAGTTCTATGACAACTCCAATAACATCAAAACGGCGAGTTAGCATAAATATGTAAAGTTCATATTTTTACGCTACCTGATATCGATTGCATATTATGTATGTACCAAAAATTCAATTCTACACTTTAATATAAGATTGTGAAGTTTTTCCAAATGCACTGTCGTTATGGCTATACGACATCTCTATGACAACTCTATCAATATCAAAACGGCTAATTAAAAGAAATATGTGAAGTTCATATTTTTACGCAACTTGATATCGATTGCTTAAGGTGTATGTATCAAAAATCGATTCTACACCTCAACTTAAGATTATGAAATTGCTCCAAAGACACTGTCGCTATGGCTATACGACAACTCTATGAAAGCTCCAAGAACATCAGCACGGCTAATTAACAGAAATGTGTAAAGTTCATATTTTTACGCATCTTGGTATCGATTGCTTAATGTGAGTGTACTAAAAAATCGATTCTACACCTTAATATAAGATTGTGAAATGTCTCAAAATACACTGTCGCTATGGCTATACGACAACTCCATGACATAAATATGTAAAGTTCATATTTCTACGCAACCTAATATCGATTGCATAATGTGCATGTACCAAAAAAAAGATTCTGGAGCGTATCTTAAGATTGTGAAATTGTTTCAAATATACTGTCGCTATTGCTATACGACAACTCTATGACAACTCCAATAACATCAAAACGGCGAGTTAGCATAAATATGTAAAGTTCATATTTTTACGCAACTTGATATCGACCGCTTAATGTGTATGTATCAAAAATTCGATTCTACACCTTAATATAAGCTTGTGAAGTTGTTCCAAATACACTGTCGCTATTGCTGTAGGACAACTCTATGAAAGCTCCAAGAACATCTAAACGGCTAATTAACAGAAATATGTAAAGTTCATATATTTACGCATCTTGATATCGATTGCTTAATGCGTATGTATCAAAAACCGATTTTACGTCTTAATACAAGATTGTAAAAACGCTCCAAATACACTGTCGCTATGGCTATACGACAACTCTATGACAACTCCACTAACATCAAAACGGCTAATTAACAGAAATATGTAAAGTTCATATATTTACGCATCTTGATATCGATTGCTTAATGCGTATGTATCAAAAACCGATTCTACGCCTTAATATAAGATTGTAAAAACGCTCCAAATACACTGTCGCTATGGCTATACGACAACTCTATGACAACTCGAATAACATCAAAACGGCGAGTTAGCATAAATATGTAAAGTTCATATATTTACGCATCTTGATATCGATTGCTTAATGCGTATGTATCAAAAACCGATTCTACACCTTAATATAAGATTGTAAAAACGCTCCAAATACACTGTCGCTATGGCTATACGACAACTCCAATAACATCAAAACGGCGAGTTAGCATAAATATGAAAAGTTCATATTTTTACGCAACTTGATATCGACTGTTTAATGTGTATGTATCAAAAATTCGATTCTACACCTCAATATAAGGTTGTGAAGTTGTTCCAAATACACTGTCGCTATTGCTCTAGGACAACTCTATGACAACTCCACTAACATCAAAACGGCTAATTAACAGAAATATGTAAAGTTCATATATTTACGTATCTTGATATCGATTGCTTAATGCGTATGTATCAAAAACCGATTTTACACCTTAATATAAGATTGTAAAAACGCTCCAAATACACTGTCGCTATGGCTATACGACAACTCTATGACGACTCCAATAACATCAAAACGGCGAGTTAGCATAATTATGTAAAGTTCATATTTTTACGCAACTTTATATCGACTGCTTAATGTGTATGTATCAAAAATTCGATTCTACACCTTAATATAAGGTTGTGAAGTTGTTCCAAATACACTGTCGCTATTGCTCTAGGACAACTCTATGACAACTCCAATAACATCAAAACGGGTAATTAGCAAAAATATGTAAAGTTCATATTTTTACGCAACTTGATATCGATTGCTTAATGTGTATGTATCAAAAAATCGATTCTACACCTCAATATTGGATTATGAAATTGCTCCAAAGACACTGTCGTTATGGCTATACGACAACTCTATGAAAACTCCAATAACATCAAAACGGCGAGTTAGCATAAATATGTAAACTTCATATTTTTACGCAACTTGATATCGATTGCTTAATGTGTATGTATCAGAAAATCGATTCTACACCTCAACTTAAGATTTTGAAAATGCTCCAAAGACACTGTCGTTATGGCTATACGACAACTCTATGAAAGCTCCAAGAACATCAAAACGGCTAATTAACAGAAATATGTAAAGTTCATATATTTACGTATCTTGATATCGATTGCTTAATGCGTATGTATCAAAAACCGATTTTACACCTTAATATAAGATTGTAAAAACGCTCCAAATACACTGTCGCTATGGCTATACGACAACTCTATGACGACTCCAATAACATCAAAACGGCGAGTTAGCATAATTATGTAATGTTCATATTTTAACCCAACTTGATATCGATATCTTAATGTGTATGTACCAAAAAATCAATTCTATACCTTAATTTGGGAATGTTAAATTGTTCCAAATACACCGTCGCTAATGCTATAGGACAACTCTATGACAACTCCAATAACATCAAAACGGGTAATTAGCAAAAATATGTAAAGTTCATATTTTTACGCAACTTGATATGGATTGTTTAATGTGTACGTATCAAAAAATCGATTCTAAACCTTAAAATTAGATTGTGAAATTGCTCCAAATACGCTATGGATATACATAAACTCTATGACAACTCCAATAACATCAAAACGGCGAGTTAGCATAAATATATAAAGTTCATTTTTTACGCATCTTGATATCGATTGCTTAATGTGTGTGTATTGAAAAATCAATCCTACACCTTAATTTAGGATTGTTAAATTGCTCCAAATATACTGTCGTTATGGCTATACGACAACTCTATGACAACTCCAATAACATCAAAACGGCGAGTTAGCATAAATGTGTAAAGTTCATAATTTTACGCAACTTGATATCGATTGCTTAATGTGTGTGTATCAAAAAATCGATTCTACACCTTAATATAAGATTGTGAAATTGCTCCAAATACACTGTCGTTATGGCTATACGACAACTCTATGACAACTCCAATAACACCAAAACGACTAATTAGAAAAATATGTAAAGTTCATATTTTTACGCAAGTTGATATCGATTGCTTAATGTGTATGTACTCAACAATAGATTATATACTTTAACATAAGATTGTGAAGTTTTTCCAAATGCACTGTCGTTATGGCTATACGACAATTCTATGACAACTCCAATAACATCAAAACAGCGAGTTAGCATAAATGTGTAAAGTTCATATTTTTACGCAACTTGATATCGATTGCTTAATGTGTGTGTACCAAAAAATCGATTCTACACCTTAATATAAGATTGTGAAATTGGTCCAAATACACTGTCGTTATGGTTATACGACAACTCTATGAAAGCTTCAATAACATCAAAACGGCTAAATAGCATAAATATGTAAAGTTCATATTTTTACGCAACCTGATATCGATTGCTTAATGTGTATGTATCAAAAAATCGATTCTACCCCTTGATATAAGAATGTGAAATTGCTCCAAATACACTGTCGTTATGGCTATACGACAACTCTATGACAACTCCAATAACACCAAAACGACTAATTAGCAAAAATATGTAAAGTTCATATTTTTACGCAACTTGATATCGATTGCTTAATGTGTATGTACTAAAAAATCGGTTCTACAACTTAATATAAGAATGTGAAATTGATCCAAATACACTGTCGCTATGGCTATACGACAACTCTATGACAACTCCAATAACATCAAAACGGCTAGTTAGCATAAATATGTAAAGTTCATATTTTTACGCATGTTGATATCGATTGCATAATATGTATGTACCAAAAAATCAATTTTACATCTTAATTTAAGATTGTAAAATTGTTCCAAATACACTGTCGTTATGGCTATACGACAATTCTATGAAAGCTCCAATAACATCAAAACGGCTAAATAGCATAAATATGTAAAGTTCATATTTTTACGCAACTTTATATCGATTGCTTAATGTGTATGTACTAAAAAATCGGTTCTACACCTTAATATAAGATTATTAAATTGCTCCAAATACACTGTCGTTATGGCTATACGACAACTCTACGAAAGCTTCAATAACATCAAAACGGCTAAATAGCATAAATATGTAAAGTTCATATTTTTACGCAACTTGATATCGATTGCTTAATGTGTATGTATCAAAAAATCGATTCTACACCTTAATATAAGATTGTGAAATTTCTCTAAATGCACTGTCGTTATGGCTATACGACAACTCTATGACAACTCCAATAACATAAAACGGCTTATTAGTATAACAATGTAAAATTCATATTTTTACGCAACTTGATATCGATTGCTAAATGTGTATGTATCAAAAAATCGATTCTACACCTTAATATAAGATTGTTAAATTTCTCCCAATACACTGTCGCTATGGCTATACGACAACTCTATGACAACTCCAATAACATCAAAACAGCGAGTTAGCATAAATGTGTAAAGTTCATATTTTTACGCAACTTGATATCGATTGCTTAATGTGTGTGTATCAAAAAATCGATTCTACACCTTAATATAAGATTGTGAAATTGCTCCAAATACACTGTCGTTATGGCTATACGACAACTCTATGACAACTCCAATAACACCAAAACGACTAATTAGCAAAAATATGTAAAGTTCATATTTTTACGCAAGTTGATATCGATTGCTTAATGTGTAGTTGTTCCATATACACTGTCGCTATGGCTAAACGACAACTCTATGACAACTCCAATAACATCAAAACAGCGAGTTAGCATAAATATGTAAAGTTCATATTTTTACGCGCCTTGATATCGATTGCTTAATGTGCATGTACTAAAAAATCGATTCTACATCTTAAAATAAGATTATGAAATTGCTCCAAATATACTGTCGCTATGGCTATACGACAACTCTATTGCAACGCCAATAACACCCAAACGGCTAATTATCAAAAATATGTAAGTTCATATTTTTACGCTACCTGATATCGATTCCTTAATATATATGTACTAAAAAATCGAATCTTCACCTTAACTGAAGATTGTGAAGTTGTTCCATATACACTGTCGCTATTGCAATAGGACACTTCTATGACAACTCCAATAACATCAAAACGGCTAGTTAGCATAAATATGTAAAGTTCATATTTTTGCGTGTCTTGATATCGATTGCTTAATGTGTATGTACTAAAAAATCGATTCTTCACCTTAATATAAGATTGTGAAATTGCTCCAAATACACAGTCGTTATGGCTATACGGCAACTCTATGACAACTCCAATAACATCAAAACGGCTAGTTAGCATAAATATGAAAAGTTCATATTTTTACGCTACCTGATATCGATTCCTTAATGTATATGTCCTAAAAAATCGATTCTTCACCTTAACCGAAGAATGTGAATTTGTTCCATATACACTGTCGCTATTGCTATAGGACAACTCTATGACAACTCCAATAACATCAAAACGGCGAGTTAGCATAAATGTGTAAAGTTCATATTTTTACGCAACTTGATATCGATTACTTAATGTGTATGTATCAAAAAATCGATTATTCACCTTAACCGAAGATTGTGAAGTTGTTATATATACACTGTCGCTATTGCTATAGGACAACTCTATGACAACTCCAATAACATTAAAACGGCTAATTATCAAAAATATGTAAGTTCATATTTATACGCTACCTGATATCGATTCCTTAATGTATATGTACAAAAAAATCGATTCTTCACCTTAACCGAAGATTATGAAGTTGTTTCATATACACTGTCGTTATGGCTATACGGCAACTCTTTGACAACTCCAATAACATCAAAACAGCGAGTTAGCATAAATATGTAAAGTTCATATTTTACGCGCCTTGATATCGATTGCTTAATGTGCATGTTCTAAAAAATCGATTCTACATCTTAATATAATATTGCTAAATTTCTCCAAATACACTGTCGCTATGGCTATACGGCAACTCTATGACAACTCCAATAACATCAAAACGGCTAGTTAGCATAAATATGAAAAGTTCATATTTTTACGCAACTTGATATCGGTTACTTAATGTGTATAAACTAAAGAATCGATTCAACACCTTGATATAAGATTGTGAAATTGCTCCAAATACACTGTCGTTATGGCTATACGACAACTCTATGGCAACTGCAATAACACCCAAATGGCTAATTATCAAAAATATGTAAGTTCATTCTTTTACGCTACCTGATATCGATTCCTTAATGTATATGTACTAAAAAATCGATTCTTCACCTTAACCGAAGATTGTGAAGTTGTTCCATATACACTGTCGCTATGGCTATACGAAAACTCTATGACAACTCCAATAACATCAAAACAGCGAGTTAGCATAAATATGTAAAGTTCATATTTTTACGCGCCTTGATATCGATTACTTTATGTGTATAAACTAAAAAATCGATTCTTCACCTTGATATAAGATTGTGAAATTGCTCCAAATACACTGTCGTTATGGCTATACGACAACTCTATGAAAGCTCCAATAACATCAAAACGGCTTATTAACAGAAATATGGAAATTTCATATTTTTACGCAACCTGATATCGATTGCTTAATGTGTATGTGTCAAAAAATCGATTCTACACCTTAATATTAGATTATGAAATTGCTCCAAAGACACTGTCGTTATGGCTATACGACAACTCTATGACAACTCCAATAACATCAAAACGGCGAGTTAGCATAAATATGTAGAGTTCATATTTTTACGCATCTTGATATCGATTGCTTAATGTGCACGTATCAAAAAATCGATTCTAAACCTTAAAATTAGATTGTGAAATTGCTCCAAATACGCTATGGCTATACGACAACTCTATGACAACTCCAATAACATCAAAACGGCGAGTTAGCATAAATATGTAAAGTTCATATTTTTACGACACTTGATATCGATTGCTTAATGTGTATGTATCAAAAAATCGATTCTACACCTTAACTTAAGATTGTGAAATTGCTCCAAAGACACTGTCGTTATGGCTATACGATCCCTCTATGAAAGCTCCAATAACATCAAAACGGCTAAATAGCATAAATATGTAAAGTTCATAATTTTACGCGTCTTGATATCGATTGCATAATGCGTATGTACCAAAAAATCATTTCTACACCTTAATTTAGGTTTCCTAAATTGTTCCAAATACACTGTCGCTATTGATATAGGACAACTCTATGACAACTCCAATAACATCAAAACGGGTAATTAGCAAAAATATGTAAAGTTCATATTTTCACGCAACTTGATATCGATTGCTTAATGTGTATAAACTAAAAAATCGATTCTACACCATAATATAAAATTGTGAAATTGCTCCAAATACACTCTCGCTATGGCTATACGACAAATCTATGACAACTCCAATAATATCAAAACGGCGAGTTAGCATAAATATGTAAAGTTCATATTTTTACGCGCCTTGATGTCGATTACTTAATGTGTATAAACTAAAAAATCGATTCTTCACCTTGATATAAGATTGTGAAATTGCTCCAAATACACTGTCGTTATGGCTATACGACAACTCTATGAAAGCTCCAATAACATCAAAACGGCTTATTAACAGAAATATGAAAATTTCATATTTTTACGCAACCTGATATCGATTGCTTAATGTGTATGTGTCAAAAAATCGATTCTACACCTTAATATTAGATTATGAAATTGCTCCAAAGACACTGTCGTTATGGCTATACGACAACTCTATGACAACTCCAACAACATCAAAACGGCGAGTTAGCATAAATATGTAAAGTTCATATTTTTACGCATCTTGATATCGATTGCTTAATGTGCACGTATCAAAAAATCGATTCTACACCTTAAAATTAGATTGTGAAATTGCTCCAAATACACTCTCGCTATGGCTATACGACAACTCTATGACAACTCCAATAACATCAAAACGGCGCGTTAGCATAAATATGTAAAGTTCATATTTTTACGCAACTTGATATCGATTGCTTAATGTGTATGTATCAAAAAATCGATTCTACACCTTAACTTAAGATTGTGAAATTACTCCAAAGACACTGTCGTTATGGCTATACGATCCCTCTATGAAAGCTCCAATAACATCAAAACGGCTAAACAGCATAAATATGTAAAGTTCATATTTTACGCGTCTTGATATCGATTGCATAATGTGTATGTACCAAAAAATCATTTCTACACCATAATTTAGGTTTGCTAAATTGTTCCAAATACACTGTCGCTATTGATATAGGACAACTCTATGAAAGCTCCAATAACATCAAAACGGCGAGTTAGCATAAATATGTAAAGTTCATATTGTTACGCATCTTGACATCGATTGCTTAATGTGTATAAACTAAAAAATCGATTCTACACCTTAATATTAGATTCTGAAATTGCTCCAAATACCCTCTCGTTATGGCTATACGACAACTCTATGACAACTCCAATAACATCAAAATGGCGAGTTAGCATAAATATGTAAAGTTCATATTTTTACGCAACTTGATATCGATTGCTTAATGTACATGTACTAAAAAACCGATTCTACATCTTAATATGAGATTGTTAAATTTCTCCAAATACACTGTCGTTATGGCTATTCGACAACTCTACGAAAGCTCCAATAACATCAAAACAGCTAAATAGCATAAATATGTAAAGTTCATATTTTTACGCAACCTGATATCGATTGCATAATGTGTATGTACCAAAAAAACAATTCTACACCTTAATTTAGGATTGTGATATTGCTCCAAATACACTGTCGCTATGGCTATACGACAACTCTATGACAACTCCAATAACATCAAAACGGCGAGTTAGCATAAATATGTAAAGTTCATATTTTTACGCATCTTGATATCGATTGCTTAATGTGTACGTATCAAAAAATCGATTCTACACCTTAAAATTAGATTGTGAAATTGCTCCAAATACGCTATGGCTATACGACAACTCTATGACAACTCCAATAACATCAAAACGGCGAGTTAGCATAAATATATAAAGTTCATTTTTTACGCATCTTGATATCGATTGCTTAATGTGTGTGTATTGAAAAATCAATCCTACACCTTAATTTAGGATTGTTAAATTGCTCCAAATATACTGTCGTTATGGCTATACGACAACTCTATGACAACTCCAATAACATCAAAACGGCGAGTTAGCATAAATGTGTAAAGTTCATAATTTTACGCAACTTGATATCGATTGCTTAATGTGTGTGTATCAAAAAATCGATTCTACACCTTAATATAAGATTGTGAAATTGCTCCAAATACACTGTCGTTATGGCTATACGTCAACTCTATGACAACTCCAATAACACCAAAACGACTAATTAGAAAAATATGTAAAGTTCATATTTTTACGCAAGTTGTTATCGATTGCTTAATGTGTATGTACTCAACAATAGATTATATACTTTAACATAAGATTGTGAAGTTTTTCCAAATGCACTGTCGTTATGGCTATACGACAATTCTATGACAACTCCAATAACATCAAAACAGCGAGTTAGCATAAATGTGTAAAGTTCATATTTTTACGCAACTTGATATCGATTGCTTAATGTGTGTGTACCAAAAAATCGATTCTACACCTTAATATAAGATTGTGAAATTGGTCCAAATACACTGTCGTTATGGTTATACGACAACTCTATGAAAGCTTCAATAACATCAAAACGGCTAAATAGCATAAATATGTAAAGTTCATATTTTTACGCAACCCGATATCGATTGCATAATGTGTATGTATCAAAACATCGATTCTACCCCGTAACTTAAGATTGTGAAATTGCTCCAAAGACACTGTCGTTATGGCTATACGACAACTCTATGACAACTACAATAACATCAAAACGGCTAATTAACAGAAATGTGTAAAGTTCATATTTTTACGCAACTTGATATCGATTGCTTAAGGTGTATGTATCAAAAAATCGATTCTACCCCTTGATATAAGAATGTGAAATTGCTCCAAATACACTGTCGTTATGGCTATACGACAACT
>NW_024395768.1:0-15266 GCF_016617805.1 Bactrocera tryoni
TAGGTATAAAACCGATTTCATGCATGTACACATTTAGAAATTCTTATGAAGTTGCATCAAATCATTATCTTAACATATTAAAGTTAATTAACCCTCATCATTTTACTCAAGTTGACATAAGACCATAACGGCAGTGTATTTGGAAAAAACTCCATTACTTTACATTTGTATAAAACCGATTTTCTTGCATGTACATATTTAGAAATCCATATCAAGTTGTTTCAAATTATTAAATTCACATATTAAAGTTAATTAACCATCATTTTTTACTCAAGTTGTCATAAGCCCATAACGACAGTACATTTGGAAAATAATACTTAATTTTACATTTAGGTATAAAACCGACTTTCTTGCATGTACGCATTTAGAAATCCATATCAAATTGCTTCAAATTATTAAATTCAGATATTAAAGTTAATTAACCCTTATCATCTTACTCAAGATGACATAAGACCATAACGGCAGTGCATTTGGAAAAAATGCCTTAATTTTACATTTAGGTATAAAACCGATTTCATGCATGTACACATTTAGAAATTCTTATGAAGTTGCATCAAATCATTATCTTAACAT
Organism: Bactrocera tryoni; assembly: GCF_016617805.1. Taxonomy (NCBI): domain Eukaryota; kingdom Metazoa; phylum Arthropoda; class Insecta; order Diptera; family Tephritidae; genus Bactrocera; species Bactrocera tryoni. The sequence goes on from NW_024395768.1 coordinate 574, forward strand.
ATTAAAGTTAATTAACCCTCATCATCATTTTACTCAAGTTGACATAAGACCATAACGGAAGTGTATTTGGAAAAAATTCCATAATTTTACATTTAGGTATAAAACCGACTCTCATGCATGTACACATTTAGAAATCAATACGAAGTTGCTTCAAATCATTTGCTTAACATATTAAAGTTAATTAACCCTAATCATTTTACTCAAGTTGACATAAGACCATATCGGCAGTGCATTTGGAAAAAATTCCATAATTTTACATTTAGGTATCAAACCGACTTCATGAATGTACACATTTAGAAATCAATACGAAGTTGCTTAAAATCATTTGCTTAACATATTAAAGTTAATTAACCCTAATCATCTTACTCAAGTTGACATAAGACCATAACGGCAGTGCATTTGGAAAAAATTCCATAATTTTACATTTAGGTATAAAACCGACTTCATGCATGTACACATTAATAATTCCATATCAAGTTGTTTCGAATTATTAAATTCAGATATTAAGGATAATTAACCCTTATCATCTTACTCAAATTGACATAAGACCATAACAGCAGTGCATTTGGAAAAAACTCCTTAATTTTACATTTAGGTATAAAACCGATTTTCTAGTATGTACACTTTTTAAACTCCATATCAAAGTGCTTAAAATCATTAGCTTCACATTTAAAGTTTATTAACCTTCTTCATCTTAGAGAAGTTAGCATAAATTCAAAACGGCAGTGCATTTGGAAAAATTCCTTAATTTTTCATTTAGGTATAAAACCGACTTTCTTTCATGTACATATTTAGAAATCCATATCAAATTGATTCAAATTATTAAATTCACATATTAAAGTAAATTAACTTTCTCATCTTACTCAAGTTGACATAAAGCCATAACGGCATTGCATTTGGAAAAAATTCCATTACTTTACATTTGTGCAAAACCGATTTTCTTGCATGTACTTACATATTAAGAAATCTATATAAAGTTGCTTCAAATCATTAGCTTAACATATAAAAGTTAATTGACCTTCTTCATCTTACAGAAGTTGACATAAGACCATAACGGCATTGCATTTGGGAAAAATTCCTGAAATTTACATTTAGGTATAAAACCGACTTCTTGTATGTACCCATTTAGAAATATATATAAAGTTGTTTCATATTATTAAATTTACATATTATAGATAATTAACCATCACCTTTTACTCAAGTTGTCATAAGCCCATAACGACAGTGTATTTGGAAAATAATCCTTAATTTTACGTTTAGTTATAAGACCCACTTTCTTACATGTACACATTTAGAAATCCATATCAAATTGCTTCAAATTATTAAATTCACACAGTAAATTTAGTTAGCCCTTATCATCTTACTCAAGTTGACATAGAGCCATAACGGCAGTGCATTTGGAAAAAATTCCATTACTTTACATTTGTATAAAACCGATTTTCTTGCATGCACATATTTAGAAATCTATATCAAGTTGCTTCAAATCACTCGCTTAACATATTTAAGTTAATTAACCCTCATCACTTTACTCAAGTTGACATAAGACCATAACGGCAGTGCATTTGGAAAAAATTCCATAATTTTACATTTAGCTATAAAACCGACTAACTTGCATGTACACATTTAGAAATTCATATCAAGTTGCTTCAAAATAATTAAATTCACATATTAAAGTTAATTGACCATCATTTTTTACTCAAGTTGACATAAAACCATAACGGCAGTGTATTTGGAAAATATTCCTTAATTTTTCATTTAGGTATAAAACCGACTATCTTGCGTGTACACATTTAGAAATCCATTTCAAGTTGTTTCAAATTATTAAATTCACAAATCAAAGTTAATTAACCCTCATCATTTTACTCAAGTTGACATAAGACCAAAACGGCAGTGCATTTGGAAAAAATTCCATAATTTTACATTTAGGTATAAAACCGATTTTCTGGCATGTTCACATTTAAAAATCCATATCAAGTTGCTTCAAATCATTAGCTCCACATTTAAAGTTAATTAACCTTCTTCATCTTACAGAAGTTTGCATAAAGCCAAAACTGCAAAGCGTTTGGAAAAAGCCCACAATTTTACATTTAGGTATAAAACCGATTTGCTTGCACGTAGACATTTGGAAATCAATATAAAGTTGCTTTAAATCATTAGCTTCACATACCAAAGTTAATTAACCTTCTTCACCTTACTCAAGTTGACATAAAGCCATAACGCAGTGCATTTGGAAAGAGTTCCATTACTTTACATTTAGGTATAAAACCGATATTATTGCATGTATGTACACATTTAGCAATCCATATCGGGTGGATATAAATCATTAACGTCACATATTCAAGTTAATTAACCTTCGTAATCTTACAGAAGTTGGCATAAAGCCAAAACGGCAGTGCATTTGGAAAAATTCCACACTTTCACATTTACGTATAAAACCGATTTTCCTGTACTCAAACATTTAGCAATCCATATCAAGTTGCTTTAAATCATTAGAATCACATATTAAAGTTAATTAACCTTCTTCACCTTAGAGAAGTTGGCATAAAGCCAAAACGGCAGTGCATTTGGAAAAATTCCATTACTTTGCATTTGTATAAAACCGATTTTCTTACATGTACATATTTCGAAATCTATATCAAGTTGTTTCAAATTATTAAATTCAGATATTAAAGTTAATTAACCCTTATCATCTTACTCAAGTTGTCATAAGCCCATAACGGCAGTGCAGTTGGAAAAAATTTCATTACTTTACATTTGTATAAAACCGATTTTCTTACATGTACATATTTAGAAATCTATATCAAGTTGTTTCAAATTATTAAATTCAGATATTAAAGTTAATTAAACCTCATCATCTTACTCAAGTTGACATAAGACCATAACGGCAGTGCATTTGGAAAAAATGCCTTAATTTTACATTAAGGCATAAAACCGACTTCATGCATGTACACATTTAGAAATTCATATGAAGTTGCATCAAATCGTTATCTTAACATATTAAAGTTAATTAACCCTCATCATTTTACTCAAGTGTACATAAGACCATAACGGCAGTGCTTTTGGAAAAAATTCCATAATTCTACATTTAGGTATAAAACCGACTCTCATGAATGTACACATTTAGAAATCAATACGAAGTTGCTTCAAATCATTTGCTTAACATATTAAAGTTAATTAAACCTCATCAGTTTACTCAAGTTGACATAAGACCATAACGGCAGTGCATTTGGAAAAAATTCCATAATTTGACATTTAGGTATAACACCGACTTTGTTGCATGTACACATTAATAATTCCATGTCAAGTTGTTTCAAATTATTAAATTCAGATATTTAAGTTAATTAACCCTTATCATCTTACTCAAGTTGACATAAGCCCATAACGGCAGTGCGTTTGGAAAAAATGCCTTAATTTTACATTTAGGCATAAAACCGACTTCATGCATGTACACATTTAGAAATTCATATGAAGTTGCATCAAATCATTATCTTAACATATTAAAGTTAATTAACCCTCATCATTTTACTCAAGTTGACATAAGACTATAACGGCAGTGCATTTGGAAAAAATTCCATAATTTTAGATTTAGGTATCAAACCGACTTCATGCATGTACACATTTAGAAATTCATATGAAGCTAAATCAAATCATTATCTTAACATATTAAAGTTAATTAACCCTCATCATTTTATTCAAGTTGACATAAGCCCATAACGGCAGTGCATTTGGAAAAAATTCCATAATTTTAGATTTAGGTATCAAACCGACTTCATGCATGTACACATTTAGAAATTCATATGAAGCTGCATCAAATCAGTATCTTAACATATTAAAGTTAATTAACCCTCATCATTTTACTCAAGTTGACATAAGACCATAACGGCAGTGCATTTGGAAAAAATTCCATTACTTTACATTTGTATAAAACCGATTTTCTTGCATGTACACTTTTTAATTTCCATATCAAAGTGCTTCAAATCATTAGCTTCACATTTAAAGTTTATTAACCTTCTTCCTCTTAGAGAAGTTAGCTTAAGTTCAAAACGGCAGTGCATTTGGAAAAATTCCTTAATTTTTCATTTAGGTATAAAACCGACTTTCTTTCATGTACACATTTAGAAATCCATATCAAATTGCTTCAAATTATTAAATTCACATATTAAAGTTAATTAACTTTCTCATCTTAATCAAGTTGACATATAAAACCGACTTTGTTGCATGTTCGCATTTAGAAATCCATATCAAATTGCTTCAAATTATTAAATTCAGATATTAAAGTTAATTAACCCTTATCATCTTACTCAAATTGACATAAGGCCAAAACGGCAGTGCATTTGGAAAAAATTCCATTACTTTACATTTGTATAAAACCGATTTTCTTGCATGTACACTTTTTAATTTCCATATCAAAGTGCTTCAAATCATTAGCTTCACATTTAAAGTTTATTAACTTTCTTCCTCTTAGAGAAGTTAGCTTTAGTTCAAAACGGCAGTGCATTTGGAAAAATTCCTTAATTTTTCATTTAGGTATAAAACCGACTTTCTTCCATGTACACATTTAGAAATCCATATCAAATTGCTTCAAATTATTAAATTCACATTTTAAAGTTAATTAACTTTCTCATCTTACTCAAGTTGATATAAAGCCATTACGGCATTGCAGTTGGAAAAAATTCCATCACTTTACATTTGTACAAAACCGATTTGCTTGCATGTACATATTTAGAAATCTATATCAAGTTGCTTCAAATCATTAGCTTAACATATTAAAGTTAATTAACCTTCTTCACCTTACAGAAGTTGGCATAAGACCATAAAGGCAGTACATTTGGAAAAAATTCCTTAATTTTACATTTAGGTAAAAACCTACTTACTTGCATGTACACATTTAGAAATCCATATCAAGTTGTTTCAAAATAATTAAATTCACATATTAAAAATAATTGACCATCATTTTTTACTCAAGTTGACATAAAACCATAACGGCAGTGTATTTGAAAAATATTCCTTAATTTTACATTTAGGTATAAAACCGACTTCCTTGCATGTACACATTTAGAAATCCATATAAAGTTGTTTCAAATTATTAAATTCATATATTAAAGTTAATTAACACTTATCATCTTATTCAAGTTGACATAAGACCATAACGGCATTGCATTTGGAAAAAATTCCATTACTTTACATTTGTACAAAACCGATTTTCTTGCATGTACTTACATATTAAGAAATCTATATAAAGTTGCTTCAAATCATTAGCTTAACATATAAAAGTTAATTAACCTTCTTCATCTTACAGAAGTTGACATAAGACCATAACGGCAGTGCATTTGGGAAAAATTCCTTAAATTTACATTTAGGTATAAAACCGACTTCTTTTATGTACCCATTTAGAAATGCATATCAAGTTGTTTCAAATTATTAGCTTAACATATTAAAGTTAATTAACCATCACCCTTTACTCAAGTTGTCATAAGCCCATAACGAGAGTGTATTTGGAAAATAATCCTTAATTTTACATTTAGTTATAAGACCGACTTTCTTACATGTACACATTTAGAAATCCATATAAAATTGCTTCAAATTATTAAATTCACATAGTAAATTTAGTTAACCCTTATCATCTTACTCAAGTTGACATAAAGCCATTACGGCATTGCATTTGGAAAAAATTCCATCACTTAACATTTGTACAAAACCGATTTGCTTGCATGTACATATTTATAAATCTATATCAAGTTGCTTCAAATCATTAGCTTAACATATTAAAGTTAATTAACCTTCTTCACCTTACAGAAGTTGGCATAAGACCATAAAGGCAGTGCATTTGGAAAAAATTCCTTAATTTTACATTTAGGTATAAAACCGACTTACTTGCATGTACACATTTAGAAATCCATATCAAGTTGTTTCAAAATAATTAAATTCATATATTAAAGTTAATTGACCATCATAACGGCAGCGTATTTGGAAAATATTTCTTAATTTTACATTTAGGTATAAAACCGGCTATCTTGCGTGTACACATTTAGAAATCCATTTCAAGTTGCTTCAAATTATTAAATTCACATATTAAAGTTAATTAACCCTCATCATTTTACTCAAGTTGACATAAGACCATAACGGCAGTGCATTTGGAAAAAATGCCTTAATTTTACATTTAGGCATAAAACCGATTTTCTGGCATGTTCACATTTAAAAATCCATATCAAGTAGCTTCAAATCATTAGCTCCACATTTAAAGTTAATTAACCTTCTTCATCTTACAGAAGTTGGCATAAAGCCAAAACTGTAATGCATTTGGAAAAAGTCCACAATTTTACATTTGGGTATAAAACCGATTTGCTTGCACGGAGACATTTGGAAATCAATATCAAGTTGCCTCAAATCATTAGCTTTACATACCAAAGTTAATTAACCTTCTTCACCTTACTCAAGTCGACATAAAGCCATAACGCAGTGCATTTGGAAAAAGTTCCATTACTTTACATTTAGGTACAAAACCGATATTATTGCATGTATGTGCACATTTAGCAATCCATATCGGGTGGATATAAATCATTAACGTCACATATTCAAGTTAATTAGCCTTCGTTATCTTACAGAAGTTGGCATAAAGCCAAAACGGCAGCGCATTTGGAAAAATTCTACACTTTCACATTTAGGTATAAAACCGATCTTCCTGTATTTAAACTTTTAGCAATCCATACCAAGTTGCTTTAAATCATTAGAATCACATATTAAAGTTAATTAACCTTCTTCATCTTAGAGAAGTTGGCATAAAGCCAAAACGGCAGTGCATTTGGAAAAATTCCATTACTTTACATTTGTATAAAACCGATTTTCTTGCATGTACATATTTAGAAATCTATATCAAGTTGTTTTAAATTATTAAATTCACATATTAAAGTTAGCTAAACCTTATCATCTTACTCAAGTTGACATAAGCCCATAACGGCAGTGCATTTGGAAAAAATTCCAATACTTTTCATTTGTATAAAACCGATTTTCTTGCATGTACATATTTAGAAATCTATATCAAGTTGCTTCAAATCACTCGCTTAACATATTTAAGTTAATTAACCCTCATCACTTTACTCAAGTTGACATAAGACCATAACGGCAGTGCATTTGGAAAAAATTCCATAATTTTACATTTGTATAAAACCGATTTTCTTGCATGCACATATTTAGAAATCTATATCAAGTTGCTTCAAATCACTCGCTTAACATATTTAAGTTAATTAACCCTCATCACTTTACTCAAGTTGACATAAGACCATAACGGCAGTGCATTTGGAAAAAATTCCATAATTTTACATTTAGCTATAAAACCGACTAACTTGCATGTACACATTTAGAAATTCATATCAAGTTGCTTCAAAATAATTAAATTCACATATTAAAGTTAGCTAAACCTTATCATCTTACTCAAGTTGACATAAGCCCATAACGGCAGTGCATTTGGAAAAAATTCCATTACTTTACATTTGAATAAAACCGATTTTCTTGCATGCACATATTTAGAAATCTATATCAAGTTGCTTCAAATCACTCGCTTAACATATTTAAGTTAATTAACCCTCATCACTTTACTCAAGTTGACATAAGACCATAACGGCAGTGCATTTGGAAAAAATTCCATAATTTTACATTTAGCTATAAAACCGACTAACTTGCATGTACACATTTAGAAATTCATATCAAGTTGCTTCAAAATAATTAAATTCACATATTAAAGTTAGCTAAACCTTATCATCTTACTCAAGTTGACATAAGACCATAACGGCAGTGCATTTGGAAAAAATTCCATAATTTTACATTTAGCTATAAAACCGACTAACTTGCATGTACACATTTAGAAATTCATATCAAGTTGCTTCAAAATAATTAAATTCACATATTAAAGTTAGCTAAACCTTATCATCTTACTCAAGTTGACATAAGCCCATAACGGCAGTGCATTTGGAAAAAATTCCATAACTTTACATTTGGGTATAAAACCGACTTTGTTGCATGTGCACATTTAGAAATTCATATGAAGTTGCATCAAATCATTATCTTAACATATTAAAGTTAATTAACCCTCATCATTTTACTCAAGTTGACATAAAACCATAAAGGCAGTGCATTTTGAAAAAATTCCATAATTTTAGATTTAGGTATCAAACCGACTTCATGCATGTACACATTTAGAAATTCATAGGAAACTGCATCAAATCATTATCTTAACATATTAAAGTTAATCAACCCTCATCATTTTACTCAAGTTGACATAAGACCATAACGGAAGTGCATTTGGAAAAAATTCCATAATTTTACATTTAGGTATAAAACCGACTCTCATGCATGTACACATTTAGAAATTCATATGAAGTTGCATCAAATCATTATCTTAACGTATTAAAGTTAATTAACCCTCATCATTTTACTCAAGTTGACATAAGACCATAACGGCAGTGCATTTGGAAAAAATTCCATAATTTTAGATTTAGGTATCAAACCGACTTCGTGAATGTACACATTAATAATTCCATATCAAGTTGTTTCAAATTATTAAATTCAGATATTAAAGTTAATTAACCCTTATCATCTTACTCAAGTTGACATAAGACCATAACGGCACTGCATTTGGAAAAAATGCCTTAATTTTACATTTAGGCATAAAACCGACTTCATGCATGTACACATTTAGAAATTCATATGAAGTTGCATCAAATCATTATCTTAACACATTAAAGTTAATTAACCCTCATCATTTTACTCAAGTTGACATAAGACCATAACGGAAGTGCATTTGGAAAAAATTCCATAATTTTACATTTAGGTATAAAACCGACTCTCATGCATGTACACATTTAGAAATCAATACGAAGTTGCTTCAAATCATTTGCTTAACATATTAAAGTTAATTAAACCTCACCAGTTTACTCAAGTCCACATAAGACCATAACGGCAGTGCATTTGGAAAAAATTCCTTAATTTTACATTTAGGTATAAAACGGTTTTTCTAGCATGTACACATTTAGAAATCCATATCAAAGTGCTTCAAATCATTAGCTTCACATTTAAAGTTTATTAACCTTCTTCATTTTAGAGAAGTTAGCATAAGTTCAAAACGGCAGTGCATTTGGAAAAATTCCTTAATTTTTCATTTAGGTATAAAACCGACTTTCTTTCATGTACACATTTAGAAATCCATATCAATTTGCTTCAAATTATTAAATTCACATATTAAAGTTAATTAACTTTCTCATCTTACTCAAGTTGACATAAAGCCATAACGGCAGTGCATTTGGAAAAAATTCCATTACTTTACATTTGTACAAAACCGATTTTCTTGCATGTACTTACATATTAAGAAATCTATATAAAGTTGCTTCAAATCATTAGCTTAACATATAAAAGTTAATTAACCTTCTTCATCTTACAGAAGTTGACTTAAGACCATAACGGCAGTGCATTTGGGAAAAATTCCTTAATTTTACATTTAGGTATAAAACCGACTTCTTGTATGTACCCATTTAGAAATGCATATCAAGTTGTTTCAAATTATTAAATTCACATATTAAAGATAATTAACCATCACCCTTTACTCAAGTTGTCATAAGCCCATAACGAGAGTGTATTGGGAAAATAATCCTTAATTTTATATTTAGTTATAAGACCGACTTTCTTACAGGTACACATTTAGAAATCCGTATCAAATTGCTTCAAATTATTAAATTCACATAGTAAATTTAGTTAACCCTTATCATCTTACTCAAGTTGACATAGAGCCATAACGGCAGTGCATTTGGAAAAAATTCCATTACTTTACATTTGTATAAAACCGATTTTCTTGCATGTACTTACATATTTAGAAATCTATATCAAGTTGCTTCAAATCATTAGCTTAACACATTAAAGTTAATTAACCTTCTTCACCTTACAGAAGTTGGCATAAGACCATAAAGGCAGTGCATTTGGAAAAAATTCCTTAATTTTACATTTAGGTATAAAACCGACTTCCTTGCATGTACACATTTAGAAATCCATATCAAATTGCTTCAAATTATTAAATTCACATATTAAAGTTAATTAACTTTCTCATCTTACTCAAGTTGACATAAAGCCATTACGGCATTGCAGTTGGAAAAAATTCCATCACTTTACATTTGTACAAAACCGATTTGCTTGCATGTACATATTTAGAAATCTATATCAAGTTGCTTCAAATCATTAGCTTAACATATTAAAGTTAGTTAACCTTCTTCACCTTACAGAAGTTGGCATAAGACCATAAAGGCAGTACATTTGGAAAATATTCCTTAATTTTACATTTAGGTATAAAACCGACTTCCTTGCATGTACACATTTAGAAATCCATATCAAGTTGTTTCAAATTATTAAATTCACATATTAAAGTTAATTAACACTTATCATCTTATTCAAGTTGACATAAAGCCATAACGGCATTGCATTTCGAAAAAATTCCATTACTTTACATTTGTACGAAACCGATTTTCTTGCATGTACTTACATATTAAGAAATCTATATAAAGTTGCTTCAAATCATTAGCTTAACATATAAAAGTTAATTAACCTATAATAATAACGGCAGTGCGTTTGGGAAAAATTCCTTAACTTTACATTTAGGTATAAAACCGACTTCTTTTATGTACCCATTTAAAAATGCATATCAAGTTGTTTCAAATTATTAGCTTAACACATTAAAGCTAATTAACCATCACCCTTTACTCAAGTTGTCATAAGCCCATAACGAGAGTGTATTTGGAAAATAATCCTTAATTTTACATTTAGTTATAAGACCGACTTTCTTACATGTACACATTTAGAAATCCATATCAAATTGTTTCAAATTATTAAATTCACATAGTAAATTTAGTTAACCCTTATCATCTTACTCAAGTTGACATAAAGCCATTACGGCATTGCATTTGGAAAAAATTCAATCACCTTACATTTGTACAAAACCGATTTGCTTGCATGTACATATTTATAAATCTATATCAAGTTGCTTCAAATCATTAGCTTAACATATTAAAGTTAATTAACCTTCTTCACCTTACAGAAGTTGGCATAAGACCATTAAGGCAGTGCATTTGGAAAAAATTCCTTAATTTTACATTTAGGTATAAAACCGACTTACTTGCATGTACACATTTAGAAATCCATATCAAGTTGTTTCAAAATAATTAAATTCACATATTAAAGTTAATTAACCCTCATCATTTTACTCAAGTTGACATAAGACCATAACGGCAGTGCATTTGGAAAATATTTCTTAATTTTACATTTAGGTATAAAACCGACTATCTTGCGTGTACACATTTAGAAATCCATTTCAAGTTGTTTCAAATTATTAATTCACATATTAAAGTTAATTAACCCTCATCATTTTACCCAAGTTGACATAAGACCATAACGGCAGTGCATTTGGAAAAAATGCCTTAATTTTACATTTAGGTACAAAGCCGACTTTCTTGCATGTACACATTTAGAAATCCATATCAAGTCATTTCAAATTATTAAATTCACATATTAAAGTTTATTAACACTTATCATCTTATTCGAGTTGACATAAAGCCATAACGGCATTGCATTTGGAAAAAATTCCATTACTTTACATTTGTACAAAACCGATTTTCTTGCATGTACTTACATATTAAGAAATCTATATAAAGTTGCTTCAAATCATTAGCTTAACATATAAAAGTTAATTGACCTTCTTCATCTTACAGAAGTTGACATAAGACCATAACGGCATTGCATTTGGGAAAAATTCCTGAAATTTACATTTAGGTATAAAACCGACTTCTTGTATGTACCCATTTAGAAATGCATATCAAGTTGTTTCAAATTATTAAATTCACATATTAAAGATAATAACCCATCACCCTTTACTCAAGTTGTCATAAGCCCATAACGACAGTGCATTTGGAAAATAATCCTTAATTTTACATTTAGTTATAAGACCGACTTTCTTACATGTACACATATAGAAATCCATATCAAATTGCTTCAAATTATTAAATTCACACAGTAAATTTAGTTAGCCCTTATCACCTTACTCAAGTTGACATAGAGCCATAACGGCTGTCCATTTGGGAAAAATTCCATTACTTTACATTTGTATAAAACCGATTTTCTTGCATGTACTTATTTAGAAATCTATATCAAGTTGCTTCAAATCATTAGCTTAACATATTAAAGTTAATTAACCTTCTTCACCTTACAGAAGTTGGCATAAGACCATAAAGGCAGTGCATTTGGAAAAAATTCCTTAATTTTACATTTAGGTATAAAACCGACTTACTTGCATGTACACATTTAGAAATCCATATCAAGTTGTTTCAAAATAATTAAATTCACATATTAAAGTTAATTAACCCTCATCATTTTACTCAAGTTGACATAAGACCATAACGGCAGTGCATTTGGAAAAAATTCCATAATTTTACATTTAGGTATAAAACCGACTTCTTGTATGTTCCCATTTAGAAATGCATATCAAGTTGTTTCAAATTATTAAATTCACATATTAAAGATAATAACCCATCACCCTTTACTCAAGTTGTCATAAGCCCATAACGACAGTGTATTGGGAAAATAATCCTTAATTTTATATTTAGTTATAAGACCGACTTTCTTACAGGTACACATTTAGAAATCCGTATCAAATTGCTTCAAATTATTAAATTCACATATTAAAGTTAATTAACCCTCATCAATTTACTCAAGTTGACATAAGACCATAACGGCAGTGCATTTGGAAAAAATTCCATAATTTTACATTTAGGTATAAAACCGACTTCTTGTATGTACCCATTTAGAAATGCATATCAAGTTGTTTCAAATTATTAAATTCACATATTAAAGATAATTAACCATCACCTTTTACTCAAGTTGTCATAAGCCCATAACGACAGTGTATTAAGAAAATAATCCTTAATTTTACATTTAAATATAAGACCGACTTTCTTACATGTACACATTTAGAAATCCATATCAAATTGCTTCAAATTATTAAATTCACATAGTTAATTTAGTTAACCCTTATCATCTTACTCAAGTTGACACAGAGCCATAACGGCAGTGCATTTGGAAAAAATTCCATTACTTTACATTTGTATAAAACCGATTTTCTTGCATGTACATATTTAGAAATCTATATCAAGTTGCTTCAAATCATTAGCTTAACACATTAAAGTTAATTAACCTTCTTCACCTTACAGAAGTTGGCATAAGACCATAAAGGCAGTGCATTTGGAAAATATTCCTTAATTTTACATTTAGGTATAAAACCGACTTCCTTGCATGTACACATTTAGAAATCCATATCAAGTTGTTTCAAATTATTAAATTCACATATTAAAGTTAATTAACACTTATCATCTTATTCAAGTTGACATAAAGCCATAACGGCATTGCATTTGGAAAAAATTCCATTACTTTACATTTGTACGAAACCGATTTTCTTGCTTGTACTTACATATTAAGAAATCTATATAAAGTTGCTTCAAATCATTAGCTTAACATATAAAAGTTAATTAACCTATAATAATAACGGCAGTGCGTTTGGGAAAAATTCCTTAACTTTACATTTAGGTATAAAACCGACTTCTTTTATGTACCCATTTAAAAATGCATATCAAGTTGTTTCAAATTATTAGCTTAACACATTAAAGCTAATTAACCATCACCCTTTACTCAAGTTGTCATAAGCCCATAACGAGAGTGTATTTGGAAAATAATCCTTAATTTTACATTTAGTTATAAGACCGAATTTCTTACATGTACACATTTAGAAATCCATATCAAATTGTTTCAAATTATTAAATTCACATAGTAAATTTAGTTAACCCTTATCATCTTACTCAAGTTGACATAAAGCCATTACGGCATTGCATTTGGAAAAAATTCAATCACCTTACATTTGTACAAAACCGATTTGCTTGCATGTACATATTTATAAATCTATATCAAGTTGCTTCAAATCATTAGCTTAACATATTAAAGTTAATTAACCTTCTTCACCTTACAGAAGTTGGCATAAGACCATAAAGGCAGTGCATTTGGAAAAAATTCCTTAATTTTACATTTAGGTATAAAACCGACTTACTTGCATGTACACATTTAGAAATCCATATCAAGTTGTTTCAAAATAATTAAATTCACATATTAAAGTTAATTAACCCTCATCATTTTACTCAAGTTGACATAAGACCATAACGGCAGTGCATTTGGAAAATATTTCTTAATTTTACATTTAGGTATAAAACCGACTATCTTGCGTGTACACATTTAGAAATCCATTTCAAGTTGTTTCAAATTATTAATTCACATATTAAAGTTAATTAACCCTCATCATTTTACTCAAGTTGACATAAGACCATAACGGCAGTGCATTTGGAAAAAATGCCTTAATTTTACATTTAGGTGCAAAGCCGACTTTCTTGCATGTACACATTTAGAAATCCATATCAAGTCATTTCAAATTATTAAATTCACATATTAAAGTTTATTAACACTTATCATCTTATTCGAGTTGACATAAAGCCATAACGGCATTGCATTTGGAAAAAATTCCATTACTTTACATTTGTACAAAACCGATTTTCTTGCATGTACTTACATATTAAGAAATCTATATAAAGTTGCTTCAAATCATTAGCTTAACATATAAAAGT
>NW_024395769.1:0-10332 GCF_016617805.1 Bactrocera tryoni
AGTGTGTTTGGAACAATTTTACAATCTTAAATTAAGATGTAAAATTGATTTTTTGGTACATACACAATACACAATCGATATCAGGTTGCGTACAAATATGAACTTTACATATTTATGCTATTTAGCAGTTTTTATGTTATTGGAGCTTTCATAGAGTTGTCGTATAGCAATAGCGACAATATATTTGGAACAATTTAACAATCTTAAATCAAGGTGTAGAATTGATTTTTTGGTACATACACAATATGCAATCGATGTCAGGTTGCGTAAGTATATGAACTTTACATATTTATGCTATTTATCCGTTTTTATGTTATTGGAGCTTTCATAGAATTGTCGTATAACAATAGCGACAGTATGTTTGGAACAATTTTACAATCTTAAATTAAGATGTAAAATTGATTTTTTGGTACATACACAATATGCAATCGATATCAGGTTGCGTAAAAATATGAACTTTACATATTTATGCTAATTACCCGTTTTGATGTTATTGGAGTTGTCACAGAATTGTCCTTTAGCAATAGCGACAATGTATTTGGAACAATTTTACAATGTTTAATTAAGGTGTAAAATTGATTTTTTGGTACATACACAATATGCAATTGATATCAGGTAGCGTAAAAATATGAACTTTACATATTTATGCTAACTAGCCGTTTTGATGTTATTGGAGTTGTCGTATAGCCATAACTACAATGTATTTGGAACAATTTTACAATCTAAAATTAAGGTGTAGAATTGATTTGTTGGTACATACACAATATGCAATCGATATCAGGTAGCGTAAAAGTATGAACTTTTCACATTTCTGTCAATTAGCCGTTTTTTTGTTATTGGAGTTGTCATAGAGTTGCCCTATAGCAATAGCGACAGTGTATTTGGAACTATTTTACAATCTTTAATTAAGGTGTAGAATCGATTTTTCGATACATACACATTAAGCAATCGATATCAGGTTGCGTAAGTATATGATCTTTACATATTAATGCTATTTAGCCGTTTTTATGTTATTGGAGCTTTCATAGAGTTGTCGTATAGCAATAGCGACAGTGTGTTTGGAACAATTTTACAATCTTAACTTAAGGTGTAGTGATGATTTTTTGATACATACACATTAAGCAATCGATATCAAGTTGCGTAAAAATATGAACTTTACATATTTATGCTAACTAGCCGTTTTGATGTTATTGGAGTTGTCATAGAGTTGTCCTTTAGCAATAGCGACAATGTATTTGGAACAATTTAACAATCTTAAATCAAGGTGTAGAATTGATTTTTTGGTACATACAAAATATGAAATCGATATCAGGTAGCGTAAAAATATGAACTTTACATATATTTGCTAATTACCCGTTTTAATGTTATTGGAGTTGTCATAGAGTTGTCCTATAGCAATAGCGACAGTGTATTTGGAACAGTTTTACAATCTTAAATCAAGGTGTAGAATTGATTTTTTGGTACATACACATTAAGCAATCGATATCAGGTAGCGTAAAAATATGAACTTTACATATTTTTGCTAATTACCCGTTTTGATGTTATTGGAGTTGTCATAGAGTTGCCCTATAGCAATAGCGACAGTGTATTTGGAACAGGTTTACAATCTTAAATTAAGGTATAAAATTGATTTTTTGGTACATACATATTAAGCAATCGATATAAGGGTGGCTTAAGTATATGAGCTTTACATATTTGTGCTATTTAGCAGTTTTTATGTTATTGGATCTTTCATAGAGTTGTCGTTTAGCCATTACGACAGTGTATTTGGAGGAATTTCACAATCTTTAGTTAAGGTGTAGAATCGATTTTTTGATACATACACATTAAGCAATCTATATCAGGTTGCGTAAGTATATGAACTTTACATATTTATGCTATTTAGCCGTTTTTATGTTATTGGAGCTTTCAGAGAGTTGCCCTATAGCAATAGCGACAGTGTCTTTGGAACAGTTTTACAATCTTAAATTAAGGTGTAAAATTGAGTTTTTGGTACATACATATTATGCAATCGATATCACGTTGCGTAAAAACTTTACATATTTCTGTTAATTAGCCGTTTTGATGTTATTGGAGCTTTCATAGAGTTGCCGTATAGCCATAACGACAGTGTCTTTGGAGCAATTTCAAGTAGAATCGATTTTTCGATACATACACATTAAGCAATAGATATCAAGTTGCGTAAAAATATGAACTTTACATATTTATGCTAACTCGCCGTTTTGATGTTAATGGAGTTGTCATAGAGTTGTCCTTTACCAATAGCGACAATGTATTTGGAACAATTTTACAATCTTTAATTAAGGTGTAGAATTGATTTTTTGGTACGTACACAATATGCAATCGATATCAGGTAGCGTAAAAATGTGAACTTTATATATTCATGCAAATTAGCCGTTTTGATGTTATTGGAGTTGTCATGGAGTTGTCGTATAGCCATAACGACAATGTATTTGGAACAATTTTACAATCTAAAATTAGGGTGTAGAATTGATTTGTTGGTACATACACAATATGCAATCGATATCAGGTAGCGTAAAAATATGAAATTTACATATTTACTAGCCGTTTGATGTTATTGGAGTTGGCAGGGAGTTGTCCTATAGCAATAGCGACAATGTATTTGGAACAATTTAACAATACTAAATTAAGGTGTAAAATTGATTTTTTAGTACATACATACACATTAAGCAGTCGATATCAAGATGAGTAAAAATATGAACTTTACATATTTCTGTTAATTAGCCGTTTTGATGTTATTGGAGCTTTCATAGAGTTGACGTATAGCCATAACCACAGTGCATTTGGAAAAACTTCACATTCTTATATTAAAGTGTATAGTCTAATTTTTAGTACATACACATTAAGCAATCGATAACAAAATGCGTAAAAATATGAACTTTACATATTTATGCTAATTAGCCTTTTTGAAGTTATTGGAGTTGTCATAGAGTTGTCGTATAGCCATAACGACAGTGCATTTAAAAAACTTCACAATTTTATATCAAAGTGTATTATCTTTTTTTTTAGTACATACACATTAAGCAATCGATATCAAGTTGCGTAAAAATATGAACTTTACACATTTTTGCTAATTAGCCGTTTTGATGAAGTTGTCATAGAGCTGCCCTATCGGAATAGCGACAGTGTATCTGGAACAATTTTACAATCTTAAATTAAGGTGTAAAATTGATTTTTTGGTACATACACAATATGCAGTCGATATCAGGTTGCGTAAAAATATGAACTTTACATATTTATGCAAATTAGCAGTTTTTATGTTATTGGAGCTTTCATAGAGTTGTCGTATAGCCATAACGACAGTGTATTTGAAGGAATTTTACAATCTTAAATTAAAATGTAAAATTGATTTTTCGATACATGCACATTAAGCAATCGATATCAGGTTGCGTAAGTATATGAATTTTACATATTTATGCTAACTAGCCGTTTTGATGTTATTGGAGTTGTCATAGAGTTGTCCAATATCAATAGCAACAGTGTATTTGGAACAATTTTACAATCTTTAATTAAGGTGTAGAATTGATTTTTTGGTATATACTTAATATGCAATCGATGTCAGGGAGAGTAAAAATATCAACTTTACATATTTATGCTAATTACCCGTTTTGATGTTATTGGAGTTGTCATAGAGTTGTCCTATATCAATAGCAACAGTGTATTTGGAACAATTTAACCATCCTAAACTAAGCTGTAGAATTGATTTTTTGGTACATACACATTATGCAATCGATATCAGGTTGCGTAAAAATATGAACTTTACATATTTATGCTAACTAGCCATTTTGATGTTATTGGAGTTGTCATAGAGTTGTCGTATAGCCATAACGACAGTGTATTTGGAGCAATTTCACAATCTTAAGTTAAGGTGCAGAATCGATTTTTCGATACATACACATTATGCAATCGATATCAGGTGTAGAAATGATTTTTTGGTACATACTTAATATGCAATCGATATCAGATAGCGTAAAAATATGAACTTTACATATTTATGCTAATTACCCGTTTTGATGTTATTGGACTTGTCATAGAGTTGTCCTATATCAATAGCAACAGTGTATTTGGAAGAATTTAACAATCCTAAATTAAGGTGTAGAATTGATTTTTTGGTACATACACAATATGCAATCGATGTCAGGTTGCGTCAAAATATGAACTTTACATATTTATGCTATTTAGGAGTTTTTATGTTATTGGAGCTTTCATAGAGTTGTCGTATAGCCATAACGACAGTGTATTTGGAGCAATATCATAATCTTATATTAAAGTGTAAAATCGATTTTTTGATACATACACATTAAGCAATCCATATCAGGTTGCGTAATTATATGATTTTTACATATTTATGCCAACTAGCCGTTTTGATGTTAATGAAGTTTTCATAGAGTTGCCGTATAGCAATAGCGACAGTGTATTTGCAACAATTTTACAATCTTAAATTAAGATGTAAAATTGATTTTTTGGTACATACACAATATGCAATCGATATCAGGTTGCGTAAAAATATGAACTTTACATATTTATGCTATTTCGCAGTTTTTATGTTATTGGAGCTTTCATAGATTGTCGTATAGCCATAACGACAGTGTATTTGGAGGAATTTCACAATCTTAAGTTAAGGCATAGAATCGATTTTTTGACACATACGCATTAAGCAATCGATATCAGGTTGTGTAAAAATATGAACTTTTCACATTTCTGTCAATTAGCCGTTTTTATGTTATTGGAGTTGTCATAGAGTTGTCCTATAGCAATAGCGACAGTGTATTTGGAACAATTTAACAATCCTAGTTTAAGGTGTAGAATTGATTTTTTGCTACATACACAATATGCAATCGATATCAGGTTGCGTAAAAATATGAACTTTACATATTTATGCTATTTCGCAGTTTTTATGTTATTGGAGCTTTCATAGATTGTCGTATAGCCATAACGACAGTGTATTTGGAGGAATTTCACAATCTTAAGTTAAGGCATAGAATCGATTTTTTGACACATACGCATTAAGCAATCGATATCAGGTTGTGTAAAAATATGAACTTTTCACATTTCTGTCAATTAGCCGTTTTTTTGTTATTGGAGTTGTCATAGAGTTGCCCTATAGCAATAACGACAATGTATTTGCAACAATTTTACAATCTTAAATTAAGATGTAAAATTGATTTTTTGGTACATACACAATATGCAATCGATATCAGGTTGCGTAAAAATATGAACTTTACATATTTATGCTATTTTGCAGTTTTTATGTTATTGGAGCTTTCATAGAGTTGTCGTATAGCCATAACGACAGTGTATTTGGAGGAATTTCAATATCTTAAGTTAAGGCGTAGACTCGATTTTTTGATACATACACATTAAGCAATCGATATCAGGTTGCGTAAGTATATGAACTTTACATATTTATGCTAACTAGCCGTTTTGATGTCATAGAGTTGTCCTTTAGCAATAGCGATAATGTGTTTTGGAACAGTTTTACAATCTTAAATTAAGGTGTAAAATTGATTTTTGGTACATACTATTATGCAATCGATTCAAAAAACTTTACATATTTCTGTTAATTACCGTTTTGATGTTATTGGAGTTTCATAGAGTTGCCTATTAACACAGTGTTTTGGAGCAATTTCAAGTAGAATCGATTTTTCGATACATACACATTAAGCAATGATATCAATTGCGTAAAAATATGAACTTTACATATTTATGCTAACTCGCCGTTTTGATGTTAATGGAGTTGTCATAGAGTTGTCCTTTACCAATAGCGACAATGTATTTGGAACAATTTTACAATCTTAATTAAGGTGTAAATTGATTTTTTGGTACTACATATGCAATCGATATCCGTAAAAATTGAACTTTATATATTTACTAGCCGTTTTGATGTTATTGGAGTTGTCATGGAGTTGTCGTATAACGACAATGTATTTGGAACAATTTTACAATCTAAAATTAGGGTGTAGAATTGATTTGTTGGTACATACACAATATGCAATCGATATCAGGTAGCGTAAAAATATGAACTTTACATATTTACTAGCCGTTTAATGTTATTGGAGTTGGCATGGAGTTGTCCTATAGCAATAGCAATAGTGTATTTGGAACAATTTAACAATCCTAAATTAAGGTGTAGAATTGATTTTTTGGTACATGCATATTGCGCCATCGATATCAAGATGCGTAAAAGTATGAACTTTACATATTTATGCAAATTAGCCGTTTTGATGTTATTGGAGTTGTCATAGAGTTGTCCTATAGCAATAGCGACAGTGTATTTGGAACAATTTTACAATCTTAAATTAAGGTGTAGAGATGATTTTTTGGTACATACACAATATGCAATCGATATCAGGTTGCGTAAAAATATGAACTTTACATATTATGCTAATTACCCGTTTTTGATGTTATTGGAGTTGTCATAGAGTTGCCCTATAGCAATACCGACAGTGTATTTGGAACAGTTTTACAATCTTAAATTAAGGTGTAAAATTGATTTTTTGGTACATACATATTATGCAATCGATATCAGGTTGCGTAAAAATATGAACTTTACATATTTATGCTAACTAGCCGTTTTGATGTTAATGGAGTTGTCATAGAGTTGTCCTTAGCAATAGCGACAGTGTATTTGGAACAATTTTACAATCTTTAATTAAGGTGTAGAATTGATTTTTTGGTACATACACAATATGCAATCGATATCAGGTAGCGTAAAAATGAACTTTACATATTTATGCTAATTAGCCGTTTTGATGTTATTGGAGTTGTCATGGATTTGTCGTTAGCATAACGACAATATATTTGGAACAGTTTTACCTAAAATTAAGGTGTAAATTGATTTTTGGTACATACACAATATGCAATCGATATCAGGTAGCGTAAAAATATGAACTTTTCACATTTCTGGCCGTTTTTTTGTTATTGGAGTTGTCATAGAGTTGGCCTAAGCAATAGCAACAGTGTATTTGCAACAATTTTACAGTTTAATTAAGATGTAAAATTGATTTTTTGGTACATACACAATATGCAATCGATATCAGGTTGCGTAAAAATATGAACTTTACATATTTATGCTAACTAGCCGTTTTGATGTTATTGGAGTTGTCATAGAGTTGTCGTATAGCCATAACGACAGTGTATTTGGAAAATTTCACAATCTTAATTAAGGTGTAGAATCGATTTTTTGGTACATACACATTAAGCAATCGATATCAGGTTGCGTAAAAATATGAACTTTACATATTTATGCTAATTACCGTTTTTGATGTTATTGGAGTTGTCATAGAGTTGTCGTATAGCCATAACGACAGTGTATTTGGAAATTTCACAATTTAAGTTTAGAATCATTTTTTGATACATACACATTAAGCAATCGATATCAGGTGTAAAATTGATTTTTTGGTACATACTTATAATGCAATCGATATCAGGTTGCGTAAAAATATGAACTTTACATATTTATGCTAATTACCCGTTTTTGATGTTATTGGAGTTGTCATAGAGTTGTCCTATAGCAATAACGACAGTGTATTTGGAAGAATTTTACAATCCTAAATTAAGGTGTAGAGATGATTTTTTGGTACATACACAATATGCAATCGATATCAGGTTGCGTAAAAATATGAATTTTACATATTTATGCTAACTAGCATTTTTTATGTTATTGGAGCTTTCATAGAGTTGTCGTAAAGCCATAACGACAGTGTATTTGGATTAATTTCACAAACTTAAGTTAAGGTGTAAAATCGATTTTTTGATACATGCACATTAAGCAATCGATATCAGGTTGCGTAAGTATATGAACTTTACATATTTATGCTATTTATCCGTTTTTATGTTATTGGAGCTTTCATAGAATTGTCGTATAGGTTGCGATAGTGTGTTTGGAACAATTTTACAATCTTAAATTAAGATGTAAAATTGATTTTTTGGTACATACACAATATGCAATCGATGTCAGGTTGCGTAAAAATATGAACTTTACATATTTATTCTATTTATATAGTTGTCATAGAGTTGCCCTATAGCAATAGCGACAGTGTATTTGGAGCAATTTCACAATCTTAAGTTAAGGTTTAAAATCGATTTTTCGATTCATACACATTAAGCAATCGATATCAGATTGCGTAAAAATATGAACTTTACATATTTATGCTAATTAGCCTTTTTGAAGTTATTGGAGTTGTCATATTGTTGTCGTATAGCCATAACAACAGTGTATTTGGAACAATCTAACAATCTTATATTAAGGAGTAGAATCAATTTTTTTGTACACATACACTAAGGAATCGACATCTAGTTGCGTAAAAATATGAACTTTACATATTTCTGTTAATTAGCCGTTTTGATGTTGTTGGAGTTTTCATAGAGTTGTCGTATAGCCATAACGACAGTGCATTTGGAAAAACTTCACAATCTTATATTAAAGTGTATAATCTATTTTTTAGTACATACACATTAAGCAATCGATAAAAAAATACGTAAAAATATGAACTTTACATATTTATGCAAATTAGCCGTTTTGATGTTATTGGAGCTTTCATAGAGTTGTCGTATAGCCATAACGACAGTGTCTTTGGAGCAATTTCACAATCTTAAGTTAAGGTGTAGAATCGATTTTTCGATTCATACACATTATGCAATCGATATCAGATTGCGTAAAAATATGAACTTTACATATTTATGCTAATTACCCGTTTTGAAGTTATTGGAGTTGTCATATAGTTGTCGTATAGCCATAACAACAGTGTATTTGGAACAATCTAACAATCTTATATTGAGGAGTAGGATCGATTTTTTTGTACACATACACTAAGGAATGGACATCAAGTTGCGTAAAAATATGAACTTTACATATTTCAGTTAATTAGCCGTTTTGATGTTATTGGAGTTGTCATAGAGTTGTCCTATAGCAATAGCGACAGTGTATCTGGAACAATTTTACAATCTTAAATTAAGGTGTAAAATTTATTTTTTGGTACATGCATATTACGCCATCGATATCAAGAAGCGTAAAAATATGAACTTTACATATTTATGCAAATTAGCCGTTTTGATGTTATTGGAGTTGTCATAGAGTTGTCCTATAGCAATAGCGACAGTGTATTTGGAACAATTTTACAATCTTAAATTAAGGTGTAGAGATGATTTTTTGATACATACACATTAAGCAATCGATATCAAGTTGCGTAAAAATGTGAACTTTTCATATTTATGCTAATTACCCTTTTTTAAGTTATTGGAGTTGTCATAGAGTTGTTCTATAACAATAGCGACAGTGTACTTGGAACAATTTTACAATCTTAAATTAAGATGTAAAATTGATTTTTTGGTACATACATATTATGCAATCGATATCAAGATGCGTAAAAATATGAACTTTACATATTTATGCTAACTAGCCGTTTGATGTTATTGGAGTTGTCATTGAGTTGTCCTACAGCAATAGCGACAGTGTATTTGGAACAACTTAACAATCCTAAATTAAGGTGTAGAATTGATTTTTTGGTACATACACATTATGCAATCGATATCAGGTTGCGTAAAAATATGAACTTTACATACTTGTGCTAATTACCCGTTTTGATGTTATTGGAGTTGTCATGGAGTTGCCCTATAGCAATACCGACAGTGTATTTGGAACAGTTTTACAATCTTAAATTAAGGTGTAAAATTGATTTTTTGGTACATACATATTATTCAATCGATATATAGCCATAACGACAGTGCATTTGGAAAAACTTCACAATCTTATGTTAAAGTGTATAATCTATTTTTTAGTACATACACATTAAGCAATCGATATCAGGTTGCGTCCAATATGAACTTTACATATTTATGCAAATTAGCCGTTTTGATGTTGTTGGAGCTTTCATAGAGTTGTCGTATAGCCATAACGACAGTGTCTTTGGAGCAATTTCACAATCTTAAGTTAAGGTGTAGAATCGATTTTTCAATTCATACACATTATACAATCGATATCAGATTGCGTAAAAATATGAACTTTACATATTTATGCTAATTAGCCTTTTTGAAGTTATTGGCGTTGTCATATAGTTGTCGTATAGCCATAACAACAGTGTATTTGGAACATTCTAACAATCTTATATTAAGGAGTAGAATCGATTTTTTTGTACAAATACACTAAGGAATCGACATAAAATTGCGTAAAAATATGAACTTTACATATTTATGCAAATTAGCCGTTTTGATGTTATTGGAGTTGTCATAGAGCTGCCCTATAGGAATAGCGACAGTGTATTTGGAACAATTTTACAATCTTAAATTAAGGTGTAGAGATGATTTTTTGAT
>NW_024395770.1:0-5189 GCF_016617805.1 Bactrocera tryoni
CACAACCTGTTATCGGTTGCATAATGTGTATGTACCAAAAAGTCAATTCTACACCTTATTATAAGGTTGTGATATTTCTCCAAAGACTCTCTCGCTATGGCTATACGACAACTCTAAGACAACTCCAATAACATCAAAACGGCTAATTATCAAAAATATGTAAAGTTCATATTTTTACGCATCTTGATATCGATTGCTTAATGTGTGTGTACTAAAAAATCGATTCTACACCTTAATATAAGGTTGGTAAATTGCTCCAAAGACACTGTCGTTATGGCTATTCGACAACTCTATGACAACTCCAATAACATCAAAACGGCGAGTTAGCATAAATATGTAAAGTTCATACTTTTACGCATCTTGATATCGATTGCATAATATGTATGTACCAAAAAATCAATTTTACACCTTAATTTAAGATTGCGAATTTGTTCCAAATACATTGTCGCTATTGCTATAGAACAACTCTATGACATCTCCAATAACATCAAAACGGCGAGTTAGCATAAATATGTAAAGTTCATATTTTTACGCAACTTGATAATGATTGCTTAATGTGTTTGTATCAAAAAATCGATTCTGCACCGTAACTTAAGATTGTAAAATTGTTTTAAATATACTGTCATTATGGCTATACGACAACTCTATGACAACTCCAATAACATCAAAACGGCTAGTTAGCATAAATATGTAAAGTTCATATTTTTACGCAACTTGATATCGATTCTTAATGTGTATGTATCAAAATCTCGATTCTACTCCTTAATATAAGCTTGTGAAGTTGATCCATATACACTGTCGCTATTGCTGTAGGACAACTCTATGACAACTCCAATAACATCAAAACGGAGAGTTAGCATAAATATGTAAAGTTCATAATTTTACGCAACTCGATATCGGTTGCTTAATGTGTATGTATCAAAAAATCGATTGTACACCTTAACTTAAGATTGTGGAATTGCTCCAAAGACACTGTCGTTATGGCTATACGAAAACTCTATGATAACTCCAAAAACATCAAAACGGCTAAATAGCATAAATATGTAAAGCTCATATTTTTACACAACCTGTTATCGATTGCATAATATGTATGTACCAAATTATCAATTCTACACCTTAATATAAGATTGTGAAATTGCTCCAAAGACACTCTCGCTATGGCTATACGACAACTCTATGACAACTCCAATAACATCAAAACGGCGAGTTAGCATAAATATGTAAAGTTCATATTTTTACGCATCTTGATATCGATTGCTTAATGTGTATGTATCAAAAAATCGATTCTACACCTTAATATAAGATTATGAAATTGCTCCAAATACACTCTCGCTATTGCTATGCGACAACTCCAATAACATCAAAACGGCTAGTTGGCATAAATATGTAAAGTTCATATTTTTACGCAACTTGATATCGATTGCTTAATGTGTATGTATCAAAATCTCGATTCTACTCCTTAATATAAGATTGTTAAATTGCTCCAAATACACTGTCGCTATGGCTATACGGCAACTCTATGACAACTCCAATAACATCAAAACGGCTAGTTAGCATAAATATGTAAAGTTCATATTTTTACGCAACTTGATATCGATTGCTTAATGTGTATGTATCAAAAAATCGATTGTACACCTTAATATAAGATTGTGAAATTGCTCCAAATACACTGTCGCTATGGCTATACGACAACTCTATGACAACTCCAATAACATCAAAACGGCGAGTTAGCATAAATATGTAAAGTTCATATTTTTACGCAACTCGATATCGATTGCTTAATGTGAATGTATCAAAAAATCGATTCTACACCTTAACTTAAGATTGTGAAATTGCTCCAAAGACACTGTCGTTATGGCTATACGAAAACTCTATGATAATTCAAAAAACATCAAAACGGCTAAATAGCATAAATATGTAAAGCTCATATTTTTACACAACCTGTTATCGATTGCATAATGTGTATGTACCAAAGAATCAATTCTACACCTTAATATAAGATTGTGAAATTGCTCCAAATACACTCTCGTTATGGCTATACGACAACTCTATGACAACTCCAATAACATCAAAACGGCTAATTAACAGAAACATGTAAAGTTCATATTTCTACGCATCTAAATATCGTTTGCTTAATGTGTATGTATCAAAAAATGGATTCTACACCTTAATATAAGATTGTGAAATTTCTCCAAAGACACTCTCGCTATGGCTATACGACAACTCTATGAACACTCCAATAACATCAAAACAGCTAATTAACAAAAATATGTAAAGTTCATATTTGTACGCATCTAAATATCGTTTGCTTAATGTGTATGTATCAAAAAATCAATTCTACACCTTAATATAAGATTGTGAAATTTCTCCAAAGACACTCTCGCTATGGCTATACGACAACTCTATGACGACTCCAATAACATCAAAACTGCGAGTTAGCATAAATATGGAAAGTTCATATTTTTACGTAACTTGATATCGATTGCTTAATGTGAATGTATCAAAAAATCGATTCTACACCTTAACTTAATATTGTGGAATTGCTCCAAAGACACTGTCGTTATGGCTACACGACAACTCTATGACAACTCCAATAACATCAAAACAGCTAATTAACAAAAATATGTAAAATTCATATTTTTACGCATCTTGATATCGATTGCTTAATGTGTATGTACTAAAAAATCGATTCTACACCTTAATATAAGGTTGGTAAATTGCTCCAAATACACTGTCGCTATGGCAATACGTCAACCCTATGATAACTCCAATAACATCAAAACGGCGAGTTAGCATAAATATGTAAAGTTCATGTTTTACGCAACTAAATATCGACTGCTTAATGTGTGTGTATCAAAAAATCGATTCTACACCTTAATATAAGATTGTGAAATTTCTCCAAAGACACTCTCGCTATGGCTATACGACAACTCTATGACAACTCCAATTACATCAAAACGGCTAATTAACAAAAATATGTAAAGTTCATACTTTTACGCATCTTGATATCGATTGCTTAATGTGTATGTATCAAAAAATCGATTCTACACCTTAATATAAGATTATGAAATTGCTCCAAATACACTCTCGCAATGGCTTAATGACAACTCCAATAACATCAAAACGGCTAGTTAGCATAAATATGTAAAGTTCATATTTTTACGCAACTTGATATCGATTGCTTAATGTGAATGTATCAAAAAATCGATTCTACACCTCAACTTAAGATTGTGAAATTGCTCCAAAGACACTGTCGTTATGGCTATACCACAACTCTATGAAAGTTCCAATAACATCAAAACGGCAAATTAACACAAATATGTAAAGTTCATATTTCTACGCATCGTGATATCGATTGCTTAATGTGTATGTATCAAAAAATCGATTCTACACCTTAATATAAGATTGTGAAATTGCTCCAAAGACACTCTCGCTATGGCTATACGACAACTCCAAGACAACTCCAATAACATCAAAACGGCTAATTAACAAAAATATGTAAAGTTCATATTTTTACGCATCTTGATATCGATTGCTTAATGTGTATGTACTAAAAAATCGATTCTACACCTTAATATAAGGTTGGTAAATTGCTCCAAATACACTGTCGCTATGGCTAAACGACAACTCTATGACAACTCCAATAACATCAAAACGGCGAGTTAGCATAAATATGTAAAGTTCATGTTTTTACGCAACTTGATATCGATTGCTTAATGCGTATGTATTAAAAATTCAATTCTACACCTTAACTTAGGATAGTTAAATTGTCCCAAAAACATTGTCGCTATTGCTATAGGACAATTCTATGACAACTCCAATAACATCAAAGCGGCTAATTAACAGAAACATGTAAAGTTCGTATTTTTACGCATCTTTATATCGTTTGCTTAATGTGTATGTACTAAAAAAATGATTCTACACCTTAATATAAGATTGCGAAATTGCTCCAAATACCCTGTCATTATGGCTATACGACAACTCTTTGAGAACTCCAATAACATCAAAACGGCTAGTTAGCATAAATATGTAAAGTCCATATTTTTACGCAACCTGTCATCGATTGCTTAATGTGTATGTATCAAAAAATCGATTCTACACCTTAATATAAGATTGTGAAATTGCTCCAAATACACTCTCGTTATGGCTATACGACAACTCTATGACAACTCCAATAACATCAAAACGGCCAATTAACAGAAACATGTAAAGTTTATATTTTAACGCATCTTAATATCGTTTGCTTAATGTGTATGTATCAAAAAATCGCTTCTACACCTTAATATAAGATTGTGAAATTGCTCTAAAGACACTGTCGTTATGGCTATACGACAACTCTATGAAAGCTCCAATAACATGAAAACGGCTAGTTAGCATAAATATGTAAAGTTCATATTTTTACGCAACTTGATTTCGATTGCTTAATGTGTATATATCCAAAAATCGATTCTACACCTTAAAATAAGATTATGAAATTGCTCCAAATACACTGTCGTTATGGCCATACGACAACTCTATGACAACTCCAATAACATCAAAACGGCTAATTAACAGAAACATGTAAAGTTCGTATTTTTACGCATCTTAATATCGTTTGCTTAATGTGTATGTACTAAAAAATTGATTCTACACCTTTATATAAGATTGTGAAATTGCTCCAAATTCACTGTCGCTATGGCTAAACGACATCTCTGTGACAACTCCAATAACATCAAAACGGCTAGTTAGCATAAATATGTAAAGTTCATATTTTTACGCAACTTGATAACGATTGCTTAGTGTCTATGTACTAAAAAATCGATTCTACACCTCATCTTAAGATTGTGAAATTGCTCCAAAGACACTGTCGTTATGGCTGTACGACAACTCTATGAAAGCTCCAATAACATCGAAACGGCTAATTAACAGAAATATGTAAAGTTCATATTTTTACGCATCTTGATATCGATTGCTTAATGTGTGTGCACTAAAAAATCGATTCTACGCGTTAATATAAGATTGTGAAGTTGCTCCAAATACACTGTCGCTATGGCTATACGACAACTCTATGACAACTCCAATAACATCAAAACGGCTAGTTAGCATAAATATGTAAAGTTCATACTTCTACGCAATTTGATATCGATTGCTTAATGTGTATGTATCAAAAATTCGATTCTACACCTTAATATAAGCTGGTGAATTTGTTC
>NW_024395771.1:0-13228 GCF_016617805.1 Bactrocera tryoni
AATTTAAGATTGTAATATTGTTCCAAATACACTGTCGCTATTGCTATAGAACACCTCTATGACAACTCCAATAACATCAAAAGGGCGAGTTAGCATAAATATGTAAAGTCCATTGTTTTACGCAACTTTATATCGATTGCATAATGTGTATGTACCAAAAAATCAATTTTACACCTTAATTTAAGATTGCAAAGTTGTTCCAAATACACTGTCGCTACTGCTATAGAACAACTCTGTGACAACTCCTATAACTTCAAAAAGGGTAATTAGCATAAATATGTAAAGTTCATGTTTTTACGCAACTTGGATATCGATTGCTTAATGTGTATGTATCAAAAAATCGGTTATACACCTTAACTTAAGATTGTGAAATTGATCCAAATACACTGTCGCTATGGCTATACGACAACTCTGTGACAACTCCAATAACATCAAAACGGCTAGTTAGCATAAATATGTAAAGTTCATATTTTTAGGCATCTTGGTATCGTTTGCTTAGTGTGTATGTACCAAAAAATTAATTCTACACCTTAATTTCGGATTGTTAAATTGTTCCAAATACACTGTCGCTATTGCTTTAGGACAACTCTATGACAACTCCAATAACATCAAAACGGCTTAATAGCATAAATATGTAAAGTTCATATTTTTACGCAACTTGATATCGATTGTTTAATGTGTATGTATAAAAAATCGGTTATACACCTTAACTTAAGATTGTGAAATTGATCCAAATACACTGTCGTTATGGCTATACGACAACTCTATGAAAGCTCCAATAACATTAAAACGGCTAGTTAGCATAAATATGTAAAGTTCATATTTTTACGCAACCTGATATCGATTGCATAATGTGCATGTACCAAAAAATCAGTTCCACACCTTAATTTAGGATTGTTGAGTTGTTCCAAATACACTGTCGCTATTGCTATAGGACAACTCTATGACAACTCCAATAACATCAAAACGCGTAATTAGCAAAAATATGTAAAGTTCATATTTTTAGGCATCTTGGTATCGTTAGCTTAATGTGTATGTACCACAAAATTAATTCTACACCTTAATTTCGGATTGTTAAATTGTTCCAAATACACTGTCGATATTGCTTTAGGACAACTCCATGAAAGCTCCAATAACATCAAAACGGCTAGTTAGCATAAATATGTAAAGTGCATATTTTTACGCAACTTGATAACGATTGCTTAATGTGTATGTATCAAAAAATCAATCCTACACCTTAATATAAGCTTGTGAAGTTGTTCCAAAAACACTGTCGCTATTGCTATAGGACAACTCTATGACAACTCCAATAACATCAAAACGGCTAGTTAGCATAAATATGTAAAGTTCATATTTTTACGCAACCTGATATCGATTGCATAATGTGCATGTACCAAAAAATCAGTTCTACACCTTAATTTGGGATTGTTAAAATGTCGCAAATACACTGTCGCTATTGCTATAGGACAACTCTATGACAACTCCAATAACATCAAAACGCCTAATTAATAAAAATATGTAAAGTTCATATTTTTACGCATCTTGATATCGATTGCTTAATGCGTACATATGTACCAAAAAATCGATTCTACACCTTAATATAAGATTGTGAAATTGATCCAAACACACTGTCGTTATGGCTATACGACAACTCCATGACGACTCCAATAACATCAAAACGCCTAATTAACAAAAATATGTAAAGTTCATATTTTTACGCATCTTGATATCGATTGCTTAATGCGTACATATGTACCAAAAAATCGATTCTACACCTTAATATAAGAGTGTGAAATTGATCAACACACACTGTCGTTATGACTATACGACAACCCCATGACGACTCCAATAACATCAAAACGGCTAATTAACAAAAATATGTAAAGTTCATATTTTTACGCATCTTGATATCGATTGCTTAATGTGTATGTACTAAAAAATCGATTCTTCACCTTAATAAAAGATTATGAAATTGCTATAAATACACTGTCGCTATGGCTATACGACAACTGTGTGACAACTCCAATAACATCAAAACGGCTAGTTAGCAAAAATATGTAAAGTTCATATTTTCACGCAACTTGATAATGATTGCTTAATGTGTTTGTATCAAAAAATCGATTCTACACCGTAACTTAAGATTGTAAAATTGTTTTAAATATACTGTCATTATGGCTATACGAAAACTCTATGACAACTCCAATAACATCAAAACGGCTAGTTAGCATAAATATGTAAAGCTCATATTTTTACGCAACTTGGTATCGATTGCATAATGTGTATGTATTAAAAAATCGGTTCTACACCTTATTATGAGATTCTTAAATATTTCCATATACACTGTCGCTATTGCTGTAGGACAACTCTATGACAACTCCAATAACATCAAAACGGTTAGTTAGCATAAATATGTAAAGTTCATATTTTTACGCAACTTGGTATCGATTGCTTAATGCGTATGTACTAAAAAATCGGTTCTACACCTTAATATGAGATTGTGAAATTGCTCCAAATACACTTTCGTTATGGCTATACGACCACTCTATGAAAGCTCCAATAACATCAAAACGGCTAGTTAGCATAAATATGCAAAGTTCATATTTTTATGCAATTATGTCGCTACTGCTATAGGACAACTTTATGACAACTCCAATAATATCAAAACGGCTAATTAACAGAAATATGTAAAGTTCATATTTCTACGCAACTTGATATCGATTGCTTAATGTGAGTGTACTAAAAAATCGGTTCTACACCTTAATATAAGATTGTGAAATTGCTCCAAACACACTGTCGATATGGCTATGCGACAACTCTATGAAAGCTCCAATAACATCTAAACGGCTAGTTAACATAAATATGTAATGTTCATATTTTTACGCAACCTGATATCGATTGCTTAATGTGCATGTATCAAAAAATCGATTCTACACCTTAATATAAGATTGTAAAGTTGTTCCATATATACTGTCGCTATTGCTATAAGACAACTCTATAACAACTCCAATAACATCAAAACGGCTAGTTAGCATAAATAAGTAAAGTTCATATTTTTACGCAACCTGATATCGATTGCATAATGTGTATGTACCAAAAAATCAATTCTACACCTTAATTTAGGATTGTTAAATTATTCCAAATACACTGTCGCCATTGCTGTGGGACAACTCTATGACAACTCCAATAACATCAAAACGGCTAGTTAGCATAAATATGTAAAGTTCATATTTTTACGCAACCTGATATCGATTGCATAATGTGTATGTGCAAAAAAATCAATTTTACACTTTAATTTAGGATTGTTAAATTGTTCCAAATACACTGTCGCTAATGCTATAGGACAACTCTATGAGAACTCCAATAACATCAAAACGGCTAGTTAGCATAAATATGTAAAGTTCATATTTTTACGCAACCTGATTATCGATTGCTTAATGTGTATGTACTAAAAAATCGGTTCTACGCCTTAATATAAGATTGTGAAATTGCTTCAAATACACTGTCGTTATGGCTATGCGACAACTCTATGAAAGATCCAATAACATCAAAACGGGTGATTAGCAAAAATATGTAAAGTTCATATTTTTAGGCATCTTGATATCGATTGCTTAATGTGTATGTACTAAAAAATGAATTCTACACCTTAATATAAGCTTGTGAAGTTGATCCATATACACTGTCGCTATTGCTGTAGGACAACTCAATGACAACTCCAATAACACCAAACGGCTAGTTAGCATAAATATGTAAAGTTCATATTTTTACGCATCTTGATATCGATTGCTTAATGTGCATGTATCAAAAAATCGATCATACACCTTAATTTAGGATTGTTAAATTCTTACAAATACACTGTCGCTATTGCTATAGGACAACTCTATGACAACTCCAATAACATTAAAACGGGTAATTAGCAAAAATATGTAAAGTTCATATTTTTACGCATCTTGATATCATTGCTTAATGTGTATGTACTAAAAAATCGATTCTACACCTTAATAAAAGATTATGAAATTGCTATAAATACACTGTCGCTATGGCTATACGACAACTGTGTGACAACTCCAATAACATCAAAACGGCTAGTTAGCATAAATATATAAAGTTCATATTTTCACGCAACTTGATAATGATTGCTTAATGTGTTTGTATCAAAAAATCGATTCTACACCGTAACTTAAGATTGTAAAATTGTTTCAAATATACTTTCATCATGGCTATACGACAACTCTTTGACGACTCCAATAACATCAAAACGGCTAATTAACAAAAATATGTAAAGTTCATATTTTTACGCATCTTGATATCGATTGCTTAATGTGTATGTACTAAAAAAATCGATTCCACACCTTAATAAAAGATTATGAAATTGCTATAAATACACTGTCGCTATGGCTATACGACAACTCTGTGACAACTCCAATAACATCAAAACGGCTAGTTAGCATAAATATGTAAAGTTCATATTTTTACGCAACTTGATAATGATTGCTTAATGTGTTTGTATCAAAAAATCGATTCTACACCTTAACTTAAGATTGTAAAATTGTTTCAAATACCTTGTCGCTATGGCTATACGACAACTCTTTGACAACTCCAATAACATCAAAACGGCTAGTTAGCATAAATATGTAAAGCTCATGTTTTTACGCAACTTGGTATCGATTGCATAATGTGTATGTACTAAAAAATCGGTTCTACACCTTATTATGAAATTCTTAAATATTTCCATATACACTGTCACTATTGCTGTAGGACAACTCTATGACAACTCCAATAACATCAAAACGGTTAGTTAGCATAAATATGTAAAGTTCATATTTTTACGCAACTTGGTATCGATTGCTTAATGTGTATGTACTAAAAAATCGGTTCTACACCTTAATATGAGATTGTGAAATTGCTCCAAATACACTGTCGTTATGGCTATACGACCACTCTATGAAAGCTCCAATAACATCAAAACGGCTAGATAGCATAAATATGCAAAGTTCATATTTTTATGCAATTATGTCGCTACTGCTATAGGACAACTTTATGACAACTCCAATAATATCAAAGCGGCTAATTAACAGAAATATGTAAAGTTCATATTTTTACGCAACTTGATATCGATTGCTTAATGTGAGTGTACTAAAAAATCGGTTCTACACCTTAATATAAGATTGTGAAATTGCTCCAAATACACTGTCGATATGGCTATGCGGCAACTCTATGAAAGCTCCAATAACATCAAAACGGCTGGTTAGCATAAATATGTAATGCTCATATTGTTACGCAAACTGATATCGATTGCTTAATGTGCATGTATCAAAAAATCGATTCTACACCTTAATATAAGATTGTAAAGTTGTTCCATATATACTGTCGCTATTGCTATAAGACAACTCTATAACAACTCCAATAACATCAAAACGGCTAGTTAGCATAAATAAGTAAAGTTCATATTTTTACGCAACCTGATATCAATTGCTTAATGTGCATGTATCAAAAAATCGATTCGACGCCTTAATATAAGCTTGTGAAGTTGATCCATATACACTGTCGCTTTTGCTGTAGGACAACTCTATGACAACTCCAATAACATCAAAACGGCTGGTTAGCATAATTATGTAAAGTTCATAATTTTACGCAACCTGATATCGATTGCATAATGTGTATGTACCAAAAAATCAATTCTACACCTTAATTTAGGATTGTTAAATTGTTCCATATACACTGTCGCTAATGCTGTAGGACAACTCTATGACAACTCCAATAACATCAAAACGGCTAGTTAGCATAAATATGTAAAGTTCATATTTTTACGCAACCTGATTATCGATTGCTTAATGTGTATGTACTAAAAAATCGGTTCTACGCCTTAATATAAGATTGTGAAATTGCTTCAAATACACTGTCGTTATGGCTGTGCGACAACTCTATGAAAGCTCCAATAACATCAAAACGGCTAGTTAGCATAAATATGTAAAGTTCATATTTTTACGCATCTTGATATCGATTGCTTAATGTGCATGTATAAAAAAATCGATCATACACCTTAATTTAGGATTGTTAAATTCTTACAAATACACTGTCGCTATTGCTATAGGACAACTCTATGACAACTCCAATAACATTAAAACGGGTAATTAGCAAAAATATGTAAAGTTCATATTTTTACGCATCTTGATATCTATTGCTTAATGTGTATTTACTAAAAAATGGATTCTACACCTTAATATAAGATTGTGAAATTGCTCCAAATACACTGTCGCTATTGCTGTAGGACAACTATATGACAACTCCAATAACATCAAAACGGCTAGTTAGCATAAATATGTAAAGTTCATATTTTTACGCAACTTGATATCGATTGCTTAATGTGTATGTATCAAAATCTCGATTCTACTCGTCAATATAAGCTTGTGAAGTTTATCCATATACACTGTAGCTATTGCTGTAGGACAACTCTATGACAACTCCAATAACACCAAACGGCTAGTTAGCAAAAATATGTAAAGTTCATATTTTTACGCATCTTGATATCTATTGCTTAATGTGTATTTACTAAAAAATGGATTCTACACCTTAATATAAGATTGTGAAATTGCTCCAAATACACTGTCGCTGTTGCTGTAGGACAACTATATGACAACTCCAATAACATCAAAACGGCTAGTTAGCAAAAATATGTAAAGTTCATATTTTTACGCATCTTGATATCTATTGCTTAATGTGTATTTACTAAAAAATGGATTCTACACCTTAATATAAGATTGTGAAATTGCTCCAAATACACTGTCGCTATTGCTATAGGACAACTCTATGACAACTCCAATAACATAAAAACGGGTAATTAGCAAAAATATGTAAAGTTCATATTTTACGCAACTTGATATCGATTGCTTAATGTGTATGTATCAAAAAATCGATTCTACACCTTAACTTAAGATTGTGAAATTGCTCCAAAGACACTGTCGTTATGGCTATACGACAACTCT
Organism: Bactrocera tryoni; assembly: GCF_016617805.1. Lineage (NCBI taxonomy): Eukaryota > Metazoa > Arthropoda > Insecta > Diptera > Tephritidae > Bactrocera > Bactrocera tryoni. The sequence continues at coordinate 6,984 of NW_024395771.1, forward strand.
ATGAAAGCTCCAATAACACCAAAACGGCTAATTAACAGAAATATGTAAAGTTCATACTTTTACGCATCTTGATATCGATTGCTTAATGTGTATGTACCAAAAAATCAATTTTGCACCTTAATTTAGGATTGTTAAATTGTTCCAAATACACTGTTGCTATTGCTATAGGACAACTCTATGACAACTCCAATAACATCAAAACGGCTAGTTAGCATAAATATGTAAAGTTCATATTTTTACGCAACTTGATATCGATTGCTTAATGCGTATGCACCAAAAAATCGATTCTCCACCTTAATATAAGATTGTGAAATTGATCCAAATACACTGTCGCTATGGCTATACGACAACTCTATGACAACTCCAATAACATCAAAACGGCTAATTAACAGAAATATGTAAAGTTCATATTTCTACGCAACTTGATATCGATTGCTTAATGTGAGTGTACTAAAAAATCGGTTCTACACCTTAATATAAGATTGTGAAATTGCTCCAAATACACTGTCGATATGGCTATGCGACAACTCTATGAAAGCTCCAATAACATCTAAACGGCTAGTTAACATAAATATGTAATGTTCATATTTTTACGCAACCTGATATCGATTGCTTAATGTGTATGTACTAAAAAATCGATTCTACACCTTAATAAAAGATTATGAAATTGCTATAAATACACTGTCGCTATGGCTATACGACAACTGTGTGACAACTCCAATAACATCAAAACGGCTAGTTAGCATAAATATGTAAAGTTCATATTTTCACGCAACTTGATAATGATTGCTTAATGTGTTTGTATCAAAAAATCGATTCTACACCGTAACTTAAGATTGTAAAATTGTTTTAAATATACTGTCATTATGGCTATACGAAAACTCTATGACAACTCCAATAACATCAAAACGGCTAGTTAGCATAAATATGTAAAGTTCATATTTTTACGCAACCTGATATCGATTGCATAATGTGTATGCATCAAAAAAAATCAATCTACACCTTAATTCAGGATTGTTAAATTGTTTCAAATACATTGTCGCTATTGCTATAGGACAACTCTATGACAACTCCAATAACATCAAAACGGCTAGTTAGCATAAATATGTAAAGTTCATATTTTTACGCAACCTGATATCGATTGCATAATGTGCATGTACCAAAAAATCAGTTCTACACCTTAATTTAGGATTGTTAAAATGTCGCAAATACACTGTCGCTATTGCTATAGGACAACTCTATGACAACTCCAATAACATCAAAACGCCTAATTAACAAAAATATGTAAAGTTCATATTTTTACGCATCTTGATATCGATTACTTAATGCGTACATATGTACCAAAAAATCGATTCTACACCTTAATATAACATTGTGAAATTGATCAACACACACTGTCGTTATGGCTATACGACAACTCCATGACGACTCCAATAACATCAAAACGGCTAATTAACAAAAATATATAAATTTCATATTATTACGCAACTTGATATCGATTGCTTAATGTGCATGTATCAAAAAATTGATTCTACACCTTAATATAAGATTATAAAGTTGTTCCAAATACACTGTCGCTATTGCTATAGGACAACTCTATGACAACTCCAATAACATTAACAAAAATATGTAAAGTTCATATTTTTACGCATCTTGATATCGATTGCTTAATGTGTATGTACTAAAAAATCGATTCCACACCTTAATAAAAGATTATGAAATTGCTATAAATACACTGTCGCTATGGCTATACGACAACTCTGTGACAACTCCATTAACATCAAAACGGCTAATTAACAAAAATATGTAAAGTTCATATTTTTACGCATCTTGATATCGATTGCTTAATGCGTACATATGTACCAAAAAATCGATTCTACACCTTAATATAAGATTGTGAAATTGATCCAAACACACTGTCGTTATGGCTATACGACAACTCCATGACGACTCCAATAACATCAAAACGCCTAATTAAAAAAATATGTAAAGTTCATATTTTTACGCATCTTGATATCGATTGCTTAATGCGTACATATGTACCAAAAAATCGATTCTACACCTTAATTTAAGATTGTGAAATTGATCCAAACACACTGTCGTTATGGCTATACGACAACTCCATGACGACTCCAATAACATCAAAACGCCTAATTAAAAAAATATGTAAAGTTCATATTTTTACGCATCTTGATATCGATTGCTTAATGCGTACATATGTACCAAAAAATCGATTCTACACCTTAATATAAGATTGTGAAATTGATCCAAATACACTGTCGCTATGGCTATACGACAACTCCATGACAACTCCAATAACATCAAAACGGCTAATTAACAGAAATATGTAAAGTTCATATTTTTGCGCATCTTGATATCGATTGCTTAATGTGTATGTGCCAAAAAAATCGATTCTACACCTTAATATAAGATTGTGAAATTGCTCCAAACACACTGTCGTTATGGCTATTCGACAACTCTATGACAACTCCAATAACTTCAAAACGGCTAATTAGCATAAATATGTAAAGTTCATATTTTTACGCATCTTGATATCGATTGCTTAATGCGTACATATGTACCAAAAAATCGATTCTACACCTTAATATAAGATTGTGAAATTGATCAAAACACACTGTCGTTATGGCTATACGACAACTCCATGACAACTCCAATAACATCAAAACGGCTAGTTAGCAAAAATATGTAAAGTTCATATTTTCACGCAACTTGATAATGATTGCTTAATGTGTTTGTATCAAAAAATCGATTCTACACCGTAACTTAAGATTGTAAAATTGTTTCAAATATACTTTCATTATGGCTATATGACAACTCTTTGACAACTCCAATAACATCAAAACGGCTAGTTAGCATAAATATGTAAAGCTCATATTTTTACGCAACTTGGTATCGATTGCATAACGTGTATGTACTAAAAAATCGGTTCTACACCTTATTATGAGATTCTTAAATATTTCCATATACACTGTCGCTATTGCTGTAGGACAATTCTATGACAACTCCAATAACATCAAAACGGTTAGTTAGCATAAATATGTAAAGTTCATATTTTTACGCAACTTGGTATCGATTGCTTAATGCGTATGTACTAAAAAATCGGTTCTACACCTTAATATGAGATTGTGAAATTGCTCCAAATACACTTTCGTTATGGCTATACGACCACTCTATGAAAGCTCCAATAACATCAAAACGGCTAGTTAGCATAAATATGCAAAGTTCATATTTTTATGCAATTATGTCGCTACTGCTATAGGACAACTTTATGACAACTCCAATAATATCAAAACGGCTAATTAACAGAAATATGTAAAGTTCATATTTCTACGCAACTTGATATCGATTGCTTAATGTGAGTGTACTAAAAAATCGGTTCTACACCTTAATATAAGATTGTGAAATTGCTCCAAATACACTGTCGATATGGCTATGCGACAACTCTATGAAAGCTCCAATAACATCTAAACGGCTAGTTAACATAAATATGTAATGTTCATATTTTTACGCAACCTGATATCGATTGCTTAATGTGCATGTATCAAAAAATCGATTCTACACCTTAATATAAGATTGTAAAGTTGTTCCATATATACTGTCGCTATTGCTATAAGACAACTCTATAACAACTCCAATAACATCAAAACGGCTAGTTAGCATAAATAAGTAAAGTTCATATTTTTACGCAACCTGATATCAATTGCTTAATGTGCATGCACCAAAAATCGATTCTACACCTTAATATAAGCTTGTGAAGTTTATCCATATACACTGTCGCTTTTGCTGTAGGACAACTCTATGACAACTCCAATAACATCAAAACGGCTGGTTAGCATAAATATGTAAAGTTCATAATTTTACGCAACCTGATATCGATTGCATAATGTGTATGTACCAAAAAATCAATTCTAAACCTTAATTTAGGATTGTTAAATTGTTCCATATACACTGTCGCTAATGCTGTAGGACAACTCTATGACAACTCCAATAACATCAAAACGGCTAGTTAGTATAAATATGTAAAGTTCATATTTTTACGCAACCTGATTATCGATTGCTTAATGTGTATGTACTAAAAAATCGGTTCTACGCCTTAATATAAGATTGTGAAATTGCTTCAAATACACTGTCGTTATGGCTATGCGACAACTCTATGAAAGATCCAATAACATCAAAACGGGTGATTAGCAAAAATATGTAAAGTTCATATTTTTAGGCATCTTGATATCGATTGCTTAATGTGTATGTACTAAAAAATGAATTCTACACCTTAATATAAGCTTGTGAAGTTGATCCATATACACTGTCGCTATTGCTGTAGGACAACTCAATGACAACTCCAATAACACCAAACGGCTAGTTAGCATAAATATGTAAAGTTCATATTTTTACGCATCTTGATATCGATTGCTTAATGTGCATGTATCAAAAAAACGATCATACACCTTAATTTAGGATTGTTAAATTCTTACAAATACACTGTCGCTATTGCTATAGGACAACTCTATGACAACTCCAATAACATTAAAACGGGTAATTAGCAAAAATATGTAAAGTTCATATTTTTACGCATCTTGATATCTATTGCTTAATGTGTATGTACTAAAAAATCGATTCTACACCTTAATAAAAGATTATGAAATTGCTATAAATACACTGTCGCTATGGCTATGCGACAACTCTATGAAAGATCCAATAACATCAAAACGGGTGATTAGCAAAAATATGTAAAGTTCATATTTTTAGGCATCTTGATATCGATTGCTTAATGTGTATGTACTAAAAAATGAATTCTACACCTTAATAAAAGCTTGTGAAGTTGATCCATATACACTGTCGCTATTGCTGTAGGACAACTCAATGACAACTCCAATAACACCAAACGGCTGGTTAGCATAAATATGTAAAGTTCATAATTTTACGCAACCTGATATCGATTGCATAATGTGCATGTACCAAAAAATCAGTTCTACACCTTAATTTAGGATTGTTGAGTTGTCCCAAATACACTGTCGCTATTGCTTTAAGACAACTCTATGACAACTCCAATAACATCAAAACGGGTAATTAGCAAAAATATATATAGTTCATATTTTTACGCATCTCGATATCGCTTGCTTAATGTGTATGTACTAAAAAATCGATTCTACACCTTAATATAAGATTGTGGAATTGATCCAAATACACTGTCGCTATGGCTATACGACAACTCCATGACAACTCCAATAACATCAAAACGGCTAGTTAGCATAAATATGTAAAGTTCATATTTTCACGCAACTTGATAATGATTGCTTAATGTGTTTGTATCAAAAAATCGATTCTACACCGTAACTTAAGATTGTAAAATTGTTTCAAATATACTTTCATTATGGCTATACGACAACTCTTTGACAACTCCAATAACATCAAAAGGGCTAGTTAGCATAAATATGTAAAGCTCATATTTTTACGCAACTTGGTATCGATTGCATAATGTGTATGTACTAAAAAATCGGTTCTACACCTTATTATGAGATTCTTAAATATTTCCATATACACTGTCACTATTGCTGTAGGACAACTCTATGACAACTCCAATAACATCAAAACGGTTAGTTAGCATAAATATGTAAAGTTCATATTTTTACGCAACTTGGTATCGATTGCTTAATGTGTATGTACTAAAAAATCGGTTCTACACCTTAATATGAGATTGTAAAATTGCTCCAAATACACTGTCGTTATGGCTATACGACCACTCTATGAAAGCTCCAATAACATCAAAACGGCTAGATAGCATAAATATGCAAAGTTCATATTTTTATGCAATTATGTCGCTACTGCTATAGGACAACTTTATGACAACTCCAATAATATCAAAACGGCTAATTAACAGAAATATGTAAGGTTCATATTTTTACGCAACTTGATATCGATTGCTTAATGTGAGTGTACTAAAAAATCGGTTCTACACCTTAATATAAGATTGTGAAATTGCTCCAAATACACTGTCGATATGGCTATGCGGCAACTCTATGAAAGCTCCAATAACATCAAAACGGCTGGTTAGCATAAATATGTAATGCTCATATTGTTACGCAAACTGATATCGATTGCTTAATGTGCATGTATCAAAAAATCGATTCTACACCTTAATATAAGATTGTAAAGTTGTTCCATATATACTGTCGCTATTGCTATAAGACAACTCTATAACAACTCCAATAACATCAAAACGGCTA
>NW_024395772.1:0-22881 GCF_016617805.1 Bactrocera tryoni
TTTGATGTTATTGGAGTTGTCATAGAGCTGCCCTATAGCAAAAACGACAGTGTATTTGGAACAATTTTACAATATTAAATTAAGATGTAAAATTGATTTTTTGGTACACACATATTATGCAATCGATATCAAGATGCGTAAAAATATGAACTTTACATATTTATGCAAACTAGCCGTTTTGATGTTAGTTGGAGTTGTCATAGAGTTGCCCTATAGCAATAGCGACAGTGTATTTGGAACAATTTTACAATCTTAGATTAAGATGTAAAATTGATTTTTTGGTACATACATTTTATGCAATCGGTATAAAGATGCGTAAAAATATGAACTTTACATATTTATGCAAATTAGCCGTTTTGATGTTATTCGAGTTGTCATGGAGTTGTCCTATAGCAATAGCGACAATGTATTTGGAACAATTTAACAATCTTAAATTAAGATGCAAAATAAATTTTTTGGTACATACATATTATGCAATCGATATCAAGATGCGTAAATATATGAACTTTACATATTTTGATTTATATTGATTTTAATTGGAGTTAGCAATAGCGACAGTGTATTTGGAACAATTTTACAATCTTAAATTAAGATGAAAAATTGATTTTTTGATACATACACATTAAGCAATCGATATCCAAGTTGCGTAAAAACATGAAATTTACATATTTATGCTAATTACCCCTTTTGAAGTTATAGGAGTTGTCACAGAGTTGTTCTATAGCAATAGCGACAACGTATTTGGAACAACTTTGCAATCTTAATTTAAGGTGTAAAATTGATTTTTTGGTACATACATATTATGCAATCGATATCAAGATGCGTAAAAATATGAACTTTACATATTTATGCAAATTAGCCGTTTGATGTTATTGGAGTTGCCACAGAGTTGTTCTATAGCAATAGCGACAGTGTATTTGGAACAACTTTGCAATCTTAAATTAAGGTGTAGAATCGATTTTTTAGTACATACACATTAAGCAATCGATATCAAGATGCGTAAAAATATGAACTTTACATATTTATGCCAACTAGCCGTTTTGATGTTATTGGAGTTGTCATAAAGTTGTCGTATAGCCATAACGACAGTGTATTTGGAGCAATTTCACAATTTTATGTTAAGGTGCAGAACCGATTTTTTAGTACATACACATTAAGCAATCGATATCAAGTTGCGTAAAAATATGAACTTTACATATTTATGCTAACTAGCTGCTTTGATGTTATTGGAGCTTTCATAGAGTTGTCGTGTAGCCATAACGACAGTGTCTTTGGAGCAATTTCACAATCTTAAGTTAAGGTGTAGAATTGATTTTTTGGTACATACATATTATGCAATCGATATCAAGATGCGTAAAAATATGAACTTTACATATTTATGCTAATTACCATTTTTGAAGTTATGGTAGTTGTCATAGAGTTGCCCTATAGCAATAGCGACAGTGTATTTGGAACAATTTTACAATCTTAAACTAAGATGTAAAATTGATTTTTTGGTACATACATATTATGCAATCGATATCAGGTAGCGTAAAAATATGAACTTCACGAATTTATGCTAATTACTCTTTTTGAAGTTAAGGGAGTTGTCATAGAGTTGCCCTATAGCAATAGCGACAGTGTATTTGGAACAATTTTACAATCTTAAATTAAGATGTAAAATTGATTTTTTGGTACATACATGTTATGCAATCGATATCAAGGTGCGTTAAAATATGAACTTTACATATTTATGCAAATTAGCCGTTTTGATGTTATTGGAGTTGTCATAGAGTTGTTCTATAGCAATAGCGACAGTGTAAGTGGAACAATTTTACAATCTTATATTAAGATGTAAAATTGATTTTTTGGTTTATACATATTACGCAATCGATATCAAGATGCATAAACATATGAACTTTACATATTTATGTTAACTCGCCGTTTTGATGTTATTGGAGTTGTCATAGAGTTGTCGTATAGCCATACCGACAGAGTATTTGGAACAATTTAACAATCCTAAATTAAGGTGTAGATTAAATTTTTTGGTACACACTTATTATGCGATCGATATCAGGTTGCGTAAAAATATGAACTTTACACATTTATGCAAATTAGCCGTTTTGATGTTATTGGAGTTGTCATAGAGTTGTTCTATAGCAATAGCAACAGTGTACTTGGAACAATTTTACAATCTTAAATTAAGATGAAAAATTGATTTTTTGGTACATACATATTACGCAATCGATATCAAGATGCATAAACATATGAACTTTACATATTTATGCTAACTCGCCGTTTTGATGTTATTGGAGTTGTCATAGAGTTGTCGTATAGCCATAGCGACAGTGTATTTGGAGCAATTTTACAATCTTATATTAAGGTGTATAATCGATTTTTTGATACATACACAATATGCAATCGATATCAGAAAGCGTAAAAATATGAACTTTACATATTAAGGCACATTAGCCGTTTTGATTTTAATTGGAGTTGTCATAGAGTTGTTCTATAGCAATAGCGACAGTGTATTTGGAACAACTTTGCAATCTTAAATTAAGGTGTAGAATCGACTTTTTGATACATACACATTAAGCAATCGATATCAAGTTGCGTAAAAATATGAACTTTACATTTTTATGCTAATTACCCTTTTCGAAGATATGGGAGTTGTCAAAGAGTTGTTCTATAGCAATAGCGACAGTGTATTTGGAACAACTTTGCAATCTTAAATTAAGGTGTAAAATTGATTTTTGGTACATACATATTATGCAATCGATATCAAGATGCGTAATAATATGAACTTTACATATTTATGCTAACTAGCCGTTTTGATGTTATTGGAGTTGTCATAGAGTTTTCGTATAGCCATAACGACAATGTATTTGGAACAATTTTACAAATCTTAAATTAAGGTGTATAGTTGATTTTTTGGTACATACACAATATGCAATCGATATCAAGATGCGTAAAAATATGAACTTTACATATTTATGCTAATTACCGTTTTTGAAGTTATGGTAGTTGTCATAGAGTTGCCCTATAGCAATAGCGACAGTGTATTTGGAACAATTTTACAATCTTAAATAAAGATGTAAAATTGATTATTTGGTACATACATATTACGCAATCGATATCAAGATGCATAAACATATCAACTTTACATATTTATGTTAACTCGACGCTTTGATGTTATTGGAGTTGTCATAGAGTTGACGTATAGCCATACCGACAGTGTATTTGGAACAATTTAACAATCCTAAATTGAGGTGTAGATTTTATTTTTTGGTACACACTTATTATGCAATCGATATCAGGTTGCGTAAAAATATGAACTTTACATATTTATGCTAACTCGCCGTTTTGATGTAATTGGAGTTGTCGTAGAGTTGTCGTATAGCCATAGCGACAGTGTATTTGGAGCAATTTCACAATCTTATATTAAGGTGTATAATCGATTTTTTGATACATACACAATATGCAATCGATATCAGGTAGCGTAAAAATATGAACTTTACATATTTAGGCACATTAGCCGTTTTGATTGTAATTGGAGTTGTCATAGAGTTGTTCTATAGCAATAGCGACAGTGTATTTGGAACAACTTTGCAATCTTAAATTAAGGTGTAGAATCGACTTTTTGATACATACACATTAAGCAATCGATATCAAGTTGCGTAAAAATATGAACTTTACATATTTATGCTAATTACCCTTTTTGAAGTTATGGGAGTTGTCATAGAGTTGCCCTATAGCAATAGCGACAGTGTATTTGGAATAATTTTACAATCTTAAATTAAGATGCAAAATTGATTTTTTGTTACATACATATTATGCAATCGATATCAAGTTGCGTAAAAATATGAACTTTACATATTTATGCTAACTCGCCGTTTTGCTGTTATTGGAGTTTTCATAGAGTTGTCGTATAGCCATAGCGACAGTGTATTTTGAGCAATTTCACAATCTTATATTAAGGTGTAGAATCGATTTTTTGATACATACACAATATGCAATCGATATCAGGTAGCGTAAAATTATGAACTTTACATATTTAGGCACATTGGCCGTTTTGATTTTAATTGGAGTTGTCATAGAGTTGTTCTATAGCAATAGCGACAGTGTATTTGGAACAACATTGCAATCTTAAATTAAGGTGTAGAATCGATTTTTTGATACATACACATTAAGCAATCTATATCAAGTTGCGTAAAAATATGAGCTTTACATATTTATGATAATTACCCTTTTTGAAGATATGGGAGTTGTCATAGAGTTGCCCTATAGCAATAGCGACAGTGTATTTGGAACAACTTAGCAATCCTAAATTAAGGTGTAGAATTGCTTTTTGATACATACACATTAAGCAATCGATATCCAAGTTGCGTAAAAACATGAACTTTACATATTTATGCTAATTACCCTTTTTGAAGTTATAGGAGTTGTCACAGAGTTGTTCTATAGCAGTAGCGACCGTGTATTTGGAACAATTTTACAATCTTAAATTAAGATGTAAAATTGATTTTTTGGTACATACACATTATGCAATCGATGTCAAGATGCGTAAAATATGAACTTTACATATTTATGCAAATTAGCCGTTTTGATGTTATTGGAGTTGTCATAGAGTTGTCCTAAAGCAAAAGCGACAATGTATTTGGAACAATTTTACAAATCTTAAATTAAGGTGTAGAATTGATTTTTTGATACACACACATTAAGCAATCGATATCAAGTTGCGTAAAAATATGAACTTTACATATTTATGCTAACTAACCGTTGTGATGTTATTGGAGTTGTCATAGAGTTGTCCGATAGCAATAGCGACAATGTATTTGAAACAATTTAACAATCCTAAATTAAGGTGTAGAATTGATTTTTTGATACCTACACATTAAGCAATCGATATCAAGATGCGTAAAAATATGAACTTAACATATTTATGCAAATTAGCCGTTTTGATGTTATTGGAGTTGCCATAGAGTTGTCCTATAGCAATAGCGACAATGTATTTGCAACAACTTAACAATCCTCAATTAAGGTGTAGAATTGATTTTCTGATACATACACAATATGCAATCGATATCAGGTAGCGTAAAAATATGAACTTTACATATTTATGCTAACTAGCCGTTTTGATGTTATTGGAGTTGTCATAGAGTTTTCGTATAGCCATAACGACAATGTATTTGGAACAATTTTACAAATCTTAAATTAAGGTGTAGAATTGATTTTTTGGTACATACACAGTATGCAATCGATATCAAGATGCGTAAAAATATGAACTTTACATATTTATGCTAATTACCGTTTTTGAAGTTATGGTAGTTGTCATAGAGTTGCCCTATAGCAATAGCGACAGTGTATTTGAAACAATTTTACAATCTTAAATTAAGATGTAAAATTGATTTTTTGGTACATACATATTATGCAATCGATATCAGGAAGCGTAAAAATATGAACTTCACGAATTTATGCTAATTACCCTTTTTGAAGTTATGGGAGTTGTCATAGAGTTGTTCTATAGCAATAGCGACAGTGTATTTGGAACAATTTTACAATCTTAAATTAAGATGTAAAATTGATTTTTTGGTACATACATATTATGCAATCGATATCAAGATGCGTAAAAATATGAACTTTACATATTTATGCTAATTAACCTTTTTGAAGTTATGGGAGTTGTCACAGAGTTGTCCTATAGCAATAGCGACAGTGTACTTTGAACAATTTTACAAACTTTAAGTAAGATGTAAAATTGATTTTTTGGTACATACATATTATGCAATCGATATCAAGATGCATAAACATATGAACTTTACATATTTATGTTAACTCGCCGTTTTGATGTTATTGGAGTTGTCATAGAGTTTTCGTATAGCCATAGCGACAGTGTATTTGGGGCAATTTCACAATCTTATATTAAGGTGTAGAATCGATTTTTTGATACATACACAATATGCAATCGATATCAGGTAGCGTAAAAATATCAACTTCACATATTTTTGCTAATTACCCGTTTTGATGTTATTGGAGTTGTCACAGAGTTGCCCTATAGCAATAGCGACAGTGTATTTGAACAACTTTGCATTCTTAAATAAAGGTGTAGAATCGATTTTTTGATACATACACATTAAGCAATCGATATCGAGTTGCGTAAAAATATGAACTTTACATATTTTTGCTAACTCGCCGTTTCGATGTTATTGAAGTTGTCATGGAGTTGTCGTATAGCCATAGCGACAGTGCATTTGGATCAATTTCACAATCTTATATTAAGGTGTCGAATAAATTTTTTGGTACATATATACACATTAAGCAATCGATATCAAGATGCGTAAAAATATGAACTTTACATACTTTTGCTAATTAGCCGTTTTGATGTTATTAAAGTTGTCATAGAGTTGTCCTACAGCAATAGCGACAGTGTATATGGATCAACTTCACAAGCTTATATTGAGGAGTAGAATCGAGATTTTGATACATACGCATTTAGCAATCGATATCAAGTTGCGTTAAAATATGAACTTTACATATTTATGCTAACTAGCTGTTTTAATGTTATTGGAGTTGTCATAGAGTTGTCCTATAGCCATAACGACTGTGTCTTTGGAGCAATTTCACAATCTTAAGTTACGGTGTAGAACCGATTTTTTAATACATACACATTAAGAAATCGTTATCAAGTTGCGTAAAAATATGAACTTTACATATTTATGCTAACTAGCCGTTTTGATGTTATTGGAGCTTTCATAGAGTTGTCGTATAGCCATAGCGACAGTGTATTTGGAGCAATTTCGTAACCTTATATGAAGGTGTAGAATCAATTTTTTAGTTCACACACATTAAGCAATCGATATCAAGATGCATAACAATATGAACTTTGCATATTTCTGTTAATTAGCCGTTTTGGTGTTATTGGAGCTTTCATAGAGTTGTCGTATAGCCATAACGACAGTGTCTTTGGAGCAATTTCACAATCTTAGTTTAAGGTGTAGAATTGATTTTTTGGTACATACACAATATGCAATCGATATCAGGTTGCGTAAAAATATGAACTTTACATATTTATGCTATTTAGCCTTTTTGAAGTTATGGGAGTTGTCATAGAGTTGTCGTATAGCCATAACGACAGTGGCTTTGGAGCAATTTTACAATCATAAGATACGGTGTTTTTGATACATACACATTAAGCAATCGTTATCAAGTTGCCTAAAAATATGAACTTTACATATTTATGCTAACTAGCCGATTTGATGTTATTGGAGTTGTCATAGAGTTGTCCTAAACCAACAGCGACAGTGTATTTGGAACAATTTAACAATCCTAAATTAAGGTGCAAAATTGATTTTTTGGTACATACACATTAAGAAATCGATATCAAGATGCGCAACAATATGAACTTTGCATATTTCTGTTAATTAGCCGTTTTGGTGTTATTGGAGCTTTCATAGAGTTGTCGTATAGCCATAACGACAGTGTCTTTGGAGCAATTTCACAATCTTAGTTTAAGGTGTAGAATTGATTTTTTGGTACATACACAATATGCAATCGATATCAGGTTGCGTAAAAATATGAACTTTACATATTTATGCTATTTAGCCTTTTTGAAGTTATGGGAGTTGTCATAGAGTTGTCGTATAGCCATAACGACAGTGCCTTTGGAGCAATTTCACAATCATAAGATACGGTGTTGAATCGATTTTTTGATACATGCACATTAAGCAACCGTCATCAAGTTGCCTAAAAATATGAACTTTACATATTTATGCTAACTCGCCGTTTTGATGTTATTGGAGTTGTCATAGAGTTGTCGTATAGCCATAGCGACAGTGTATTTGGAGCAATTTCACAATCTTATATTAAGGTGTAGAATCCATTTTTTAGTACATACACATTAAGCAATCGATACAAAGATGCGTAAAAATATGAACTTTACATATTTTTGCTAATTACCCGTTTTAATGTTATTGGAGTTGTCATAGAGTTGTCCAATAGCAATAGCGACAGTGTATTTGTAAGAATTTAACAATCCTAAATTAAGGTCTAGAATTGATTTTTTGGTACATACACAATATGCAATCGATATCAGGTAGCGTAAAAATATGAACTTTACATATTTTTGCTAATTACCCGTATTGATGTTATTGGAGTGTTCATAGAGTTGTCCTATAGCAATAACGACAGTGTATTTGGAGCAATTTCACAATCTTAAGATACGGTGTAGAATCGATGTTTTGATACATACACATTATGCAATCGATATCAGGTTGCGTAAAAATATGAACTTTACATATTTATGCTACTTAGCCGTTTTGATGTTATTGGAGTTGTCATAGAGTTGTCGTATAGCCATAACGACAGTGACTTTGGAGCAATTTCACAATCCTAAGTTAAGGTGTAGAATCGATTTTTTAATACATACACACTAAGCTATCGATATCAAGTTGCGTAAGAATATGAACTTTACATATTTATGCTAACTAGCCGTTTTGATGTTATTGGAGCTTTCATAGAGTTGTAATATAGCCATAGCGACAAGGTATTTGGAACAATTTTGCAGTCGTAGATTAAGGTGTAGAATTGATTTTTTGGTTCATACACAATATGCAATCGATACCAGGTAGCTTAAAAATATGAACTTTACATATTTTTGCTAATTAGCCGTCTCGATGTTATTGGAGTGTTCATGGAGTTGTCCTATAGCGACAGTGTATTTGGAACAACTTTGCAATCTTAAATTAAGGTGTAAAATTGATTTTTTGGTACATACATATTACGCAATCGATATCAAGATGCGTAAAAATATGAACTTTACATATTTATGCCAACTCGCCGTTTTGATGTAATTGGAGTTGTCATAGAGTTGTCGTATAGCTATAGCGACAGTGTATTTGGAGCAATTTCACAATCTTATATTAAGGTGTATAATCGATTTTTTGATACATACACAATATGCAATCGATATCAGAAAGCGTAAAAATATGAACTTTACATATTAAGGCACATTAGCCGTTTTGATTTTAATTGGAGTTGTCATAGAGTTGTTCTATAGCAATAGCGACAGTGTATTTGGAACAACTTTGCAATCTTAAATTAAGGTGTAGAATCGACTTTTTGATACATACACATTAAGCAATCGATATCAAGTTGCGTAAAAATATGAACTTTACATTTTTATGCTAATTACCCTTTTCGAAGATATGGGAGTTGTCAAAGAGTTGTTCTATAGCAATAGCGACAGTGTATTTGGAACAACTTTGCAATCTTAAATTAAGGTGTAAAATTGATTTTTGGTACATACATATTATGCAATCGATATCAAGATGCGTAATAATATGAACTTTACATATTTATGCTAACTAGCCGTTTTGATGTTATTGGAGTTGTCATAGAGTTTTCGTATAGCCATAACGACAATGTATTTGGAACAATTTTACAAATCTTAAATTAAGGTGTATAGTTGATTTTTTGGTACATACACAATATGCAATCGATATCAAGATGCGTAAAAATATGAACTTTACATATTTATGCTAATTACCGTTTTTGAAGTTATGGTAGTTGTCATAGAGTTGCCCTATAGCAATAGCGACAGTGTATTTGGAACAATTTTACAATCTTAAATAAAGATGTAAAATTGATTATTTGGTACATACATATTACGCAATCGATATCAAGATGCATAAACATATCAACTTTACATATTTATGTTAACTCGACGCTTTGATGTTATTGGAGTTGTCATAGAGTTGACGTATAGCCATACCGACAGTGTATTTGGAACAATTTAACAATCCTAAATTGAGGTGTAGATTTTATTTTTTGGTACACACTTATTATGCAATCGATATCAGGTTGCGTAAAAATATGAACTTTACATATTTATGCTAACTCGCCGTTTTGATGTAATTGGAGTTGTCGTAGAGTTGTCGTATAGCCATAGCGACAGTGTATTTGGAGCAATTTCACAATCTTATATTAAGGTGTATAATCGATTTTTTGATACATACACAATATGCAATCGATATCAGGTAGCGTAAAAATATGAACTTTACATATTTAGGCACATTAGCCGTTTTGATTGTAATTGGAGTTGTCATAGAGTTGTTCTATAGCAATAGCGACAGGAACAACTTTGCATTTTTAAATTAAGGTGTAGAATAGATTTTTTGATACATACACATTAAGAAATCGATATCGAGTTGCGTAAACATATGAATTTTACATATTTATGCTAATTACCCTTTTTGAAGTTATTGGAGTTGTCGCAGAGTTGCCCTATAGCAATAGCGACAGTGTATTTGGAACAATTTTACAATCTTAAATTAAGATGTAAAATTGATTTTTTGGTACATACATATTATGCAATCGATTTCAAGATGCGTAAAAATATGAACTTTACATATTTATGCAAATTAGCCGTTTTGATGTTATTGGAGTTGTCATAGAGTTGTTCTATAGCAATAGCGACAGTGTATTTGGAACAATTTTGTAATATTAAATTAAGGTGTAGAATCGATTTTTTGATACATACACATTAAGCAATCGATATCAAGTTGCATACAAATATTAACTTTACATATTTATGCAAATTAGCCGTTTTAATGTTATTGGAGTTGTCATAGAGTTGTTCTATAGCAATAGCGACAGTGTATTTGGAACAACTTTGCAATATTAAATTAAGGTGTAGAATCGATTTTTTGATACATACACATTAAGCAATCGATATCAAGTTGCATACAAATATGAACTTTACATATTTATGCAAATTAGCCGTTTTGATGTTATTGGAGTTGTCATAGAGTTGTTCTATAGCAATAGCGACCGTGTATTTGGAACAAACTTGCAATATTAAATTAAGGTGTAGAATCGATTTTTTGATACATACACATTAAGCAATCGATATCAAGTTGCATACAAATATGAACTTTACATATTTATGAAAATTGGCCGTTTTGATGTTATTGGAGTTGTCATAGAGTTGTTCTATAGCAATAGCGACAGTTTATTTGGAACAATTTTACAATCTTAAATTAAGATGTACACACATATTATGCAATCGATATCAAGATGCGTAAAAATATGAACTTACATATTTATGCAAACTAGCCGTTTTGATGTTATTGGAGTTGTCATAGAGTTGTTCTATAGCAATAGCGACAGTGTATTTGGAACAATTTTGCAATATTAAATTAAGGTGTAGAATCGATTTTTTGATACATACACATTAAGCAATCGTTATCAAGTTGCATACAAATATGAACTTTACATATTTATGCAAATTAGCCGTTTTGATGTTATTGGAGTTGTCATAGAGTTGTTCTATAGCAATAGCGACAATGTGTTTGGAACAATTTAACTATTCTAAATTAAGGTGTAGAATTGATTTTTGAATACATACATACACATTAAGCAATCGATATCAAGTTGCATACAAATATGAACTTTACATATTTATGCTAATTAGCCGTTTTGATTTTATTGGAGTTGTCATAGAGTTGTTCTATAGCAATAGCGACAGTGTATTTGGAACAACTTTGCTATCTTAAATTAAGGTGTAAAATTGATTTTTTGGTACATACATTTTATGCAATCGATATCAAGATGCGTAAAAATATGAACTTTATATATTTATGCAAATTAGCCGTTTTGATGTTATTGGAGTTGTCATAGAGTTGTCCTATAGCAATAGCGACAGTGTATTTGAACAATTTAACAATCCTTAATTACAGTGTAGAATTGATTTTTTGGTTTATACACATTATGCAATCTTTATCAAGTTGCGTAAAAATATGAACTTTACATATTTCTGTTAATTAGCCGTTTTGATGTTATTGGAGTGGTCATAGAGTTGTTCTATAGCAATAGCGACAATGTATTTGGAACAATTTAACAATCCTAAATTAAGGTGTATAATTGATTTTTAGTACATACATACACATCAAGCAATCGATATCAAGTTTCGCAAAAATATGAACTTTACATATTTCTGTCAATTAGCCCTTTTTTTGTTATTGGAGTTGTCAAAGAGTTGCCCTATAGCAATAGCGACAGTGTATTTGGAACAATTTTACAATCTTAAATTAAGATGTAAAATTGATTTTTTGGTACATACACATTATGCAATCGATGTCAAGATGCGTAAAATATGAACTTTACATATTTATGCAAATTAGCCGTTTTGATGTTATTGGAGTTGTCATAGAGTTGTTCTATAGCAATAGCGACAGTGTATTTGGAACAATTTTGCACTATTAAATTAAGGTGTAGAATCGATTTTTTGATACATACACATTAAGCAATCGATATCAAATTGCATACAAAT
This sequence comes from Bactrocera tryoni, assembly GCF_016617805.1. Classification (NCBI taxonomy): domain Eukaryota; kingdom Metazoa; phylum Arthropoda; class Insecta; order Diptera; family Tephritidae; genus Bactrocera; species Bactrocera tryoni. The sequence continues at coordinate 12,308 of NW_024395772.1, forward strand.
ATAAACTTTACATATTTATGCAAATTAGCCGTTTTGATGCTATTGAAGTTGTCACAGAGTTGTTCTATAGCAACAGCGACAGTGTATTTGGAACAACTTTGCAATCTTAAATTAAGGTGTAAAATTGATTTTTTGGTACATACATATTATGCAATCGATATCAAGATGCGTAAAAATACGAACTTTACATATTTATGCAAATTAGCCGTTTTGATGTTATTGGAGTTGTCATAGAGTTGTTCTATAGCAATAGCGACAGTGTATTTGGAACAATTTTGCAATATTAAATTAAGATGTAAAATTGATTTTTTGGTACATACACATTATGCAATCGATATCAAGATGCGTAAAAATATGAACTTTACATATTTATGCAAATTAGCCGTTTTGATGTTATTGGAGTTGTCATAGAGTTGTTCTATAGCAATAGCGACAGTGTATTTGGAACAACTTTGCAATACTAAATTAAGGTGTAGAATCGATTTTTTGATACATACACATTAAGCAATCGATATCAAGTTGCATACAAATATGAACTTTACATATTTATGCAAATTAGCCGTTTTGATGCTATTGAAGTTGTCACAGAGTTGTTCTATAGCAACAGCGACAGTGTATTTGGAACAACTTTGCAATCTTAAATTAAGGTGTAAAATTGATTTTTTGGTACATACATATTATGCAATGGATATCAAGATGCGTAAAAATATGAACTTTACATATTTATGCAAATTAGCCGTTTTGATGTTATTGGAGTTGTCATAGAGTTGTTCTATAGCAATAGCGACAGTGTATTTGGAACAATTTTTCAATATTAAATTAAGGTGTAGAATCGATTTTTTGATACATACACATTAAGCAATCGTCATCAAGTTGCATACAAATATGAACTTTACATATTTATGCAAATTAGCAATTTTGATTTTATTGGAGTTGTCATAGAGTTGTCCTATAGCAATAGCGACAATGTATTTGGATCAATTTAACTATTCTAAATTAAGGTGTAGAATTAATTTTTGAATACATACATACACATTAAGCAATCGATATCAAGTTGCATACAAATATGAACTTTACATATTTATGCTAATTAGCCGTTTTGATTTTATTGGAGTTGTCATAGAGTTGTTCTAAAGCTATAGCGACAGTTTATTTGGAACAATTTTACAATCCTAAAGTAAGATGTACATACATTTTATGCAATCGATATCAAGATGCGTAAAAATATGAACTTTACATATCTATGCAAATTAGCCGTTTTGATGTTATTGGAGTTGTCATAGAGTTGTTCTATAGCAATAGCGACAGTGTATTTGGAACAATTTTACAATCTTAAATTAAGGTGTAGAATCGATTTTTTGATACATACATACACAGAAAGCAATCGATATCAAGATGCGTAAGAATATGAACTTTACATATTTATGCTAACTCTCCGTTTTGAAGTTATTGGAGTTGTCATAGAGTTGCCCTTTAGCAATAGCGATAGTGTATTTGGAATAACTTTGCAATCTTAAATTAAGATGTAAAATTGATTTTTTGGTACATACATATTATGCAATCGATATCAAGATGCGAAAAAATATGAACTTCACATATTTTTGCTAATTAATCGTTTTTATGTTATTGGAGTTGTCATAGAGTTGCCCTATAGCAATAGCGCCAGTGTCTTTGGAACAATTTTACAATCTTATATTAAGGTGTAGAATCGATTTTTTGATACATACACAATACACAATCGATATCAAGATGTGTAAAATTATGAACTTCACATATTAATGCAAATAAGCCGTTTTGATTTTATTGGAGTTGTCATAGAGTTGTCCTATAGCTATAGCGACAGTTTATTTGGAACAATTTTACAATCTTAAATTAAGATGTACATACATATTATGCAATCGAAATCAAGATGCGTAAAAATATGAACTTTACATAATTATGCAAATTAGCCGTTTTGATGTTATTGAAGTTGTCATAGAGTTGTTCTATAGCAATAGCGACAGTGTATTTGGAACAACTTTGCAATCTTAAATTAAGGTGTAGAATCGATTTTTTGATACATACACAATATGCAATCGATATCAAGATGCGTAAAAATATTAACTTTACATATTTATGGAAATTAGCCGTTTTGATGTTATTGGAGTTGTCATAGAGTTGTTCTATAGCAATAGCGACAGTTTATTTGGAACAATTTTACAATCTTAAATTAAGATGTACACACATATTATGCAATCGATATCAAGATGCGTAAAAATATGAACTTTACATATTTATGCAAATTAGCCGTTTTGATGGTATTGAAGTTGTCATAGAGTTGTTCTATAGCAATAGCGACAGTGTATTTGGAACAACTTTGCAATCTTAAATTAAGGTGTAGAATCGATTTTTTGATACATACACAATATGCAATCGATATCAAGATGCGTAAAAATATTAACCTTACATATTTATGCAAATTAGCCGTTTTGATGTTATTGGAGTTGTCACAGAGTTGTTGTATAGCAATAGCGACTGTGTATTTGGAACAATTTTACAATCCTAAATTAAGATGTAGAATTGATCTTTTGGTACATATGTACACATTAAGCAATCGATATCAAGATGCGTAAAATTATGAAGTTTACATATTTCTGTTAATTAGCCGTTTTGATGTTATTGGAGTTGTCATAGAGTTGTTCTATAGCAATAGCGACAGTGTATTTGGAGAAACTTTGCAATATTAAATTAAGGTGTAGAATCGATTTTTTGATACATACACATTAAGCAATCGATATCAAGTTGCATTAAAATATGAACTTTACATATTTATGCTAAATCGCCGTTTTGATGTTATTGGAGTTGTCATAGAGTTGTCGTATAGCCATAGCGACAGTGTATTTGGAACAATTTTGCAAACTTAAATTAAGGTGTAAAATTGATTTTTTGATACATACACATTAAGCAATCGATATCAAGTTGCGTAAAAATATGAACTTTACATATTTATGCTAACTAGCCGTTTTGATGTTGTTGGAGTTGTCACAGAGTTGTCGCATAGCCATAGCGACAGTGTATTTGGAGCAATTTCATAATCTTTTATTAAGGTGTAGAATCAATTTTTTAGTACATACATATTAAGCAATCGATATCAAGATGCGTAAAAATATGAACTTTACATATTTATGCTAACTAGCCGTTTTGATGTTATTGGAGCTTTCATAGAGTTGTCGTAAAGCCATTACGACAGTGTATTTGGATCAATTTCACCATCTTATGTTAAGGTGTGGAATCAATTTTTTGATACATACACATTAAGAAATCGTTATCAAGTTGCGTAAAAATATGAACTTTACATATTTATGCTAACTAGCCGTTTTGATGTTATTGAAGCTTTCTTAGAGTTGTCGTAAAGCCATAACGACAGTGTATTTGGAGCAATTTCACAATCTTAAGTTACGGTGTAGAATCGATTTTTAGATACATACACATTAAGAAACAGTTATCAAGTTGCGTAAAAATATGAACTTTACATTTTTCTGTTAATTAGCCGTTTTGATGTTATTGGAGTTGTCACGGAGTTGTCGCATAGCCATAGCGACAGTGTATTTGGATCAATTTCACCATCTTATATTAAGGTGTAGAATCGATTTTTTGATACATACACATTAAGCAATCGTTATCAAGTTGCGTAAAAATATGAACTTTACATGTTTATGCTAACTAGCCGTTTTGATGTTATTGGAGCTTTCATAGAGTTGTCGTATAGCCATAGCGACAGTGTATTTGGAGCAATTTCACAACCTTAAGTTACGGTGTAGAATCGATTTTTTGATACATACACATTAAGAAATCGTTATCAAGTTGCGTAAAAATATGAACTTTACTTTTTTCTGTTAATTAGCCGTTTTGATGTTATTGGAGTTGTCACGGAGTTGTCGCATAGCCATAGCGACAGTGTATTTGGATCAATTTCACAATCTTATATTAAGGTGTAGAATCGATTTTTTGATACATTCACATTAAGCAATCGTTATCAAGTTGCATAAAAATATGAACTTTACATATTTATGCTAACTAGCCGTTTTGATGTTATTGGAGCTTTCATAGAGTTGTCGTAAAGCCATAACGACAGTGTATTTGGATCAATTTCACCATCTTATATTAAGGTGTGGAATCAATTTTTTGATACATACACATTAAGAAATCGTTATCAAGTTGCATTAAAATATGAACTTTACATATTTATGCTACCAGCCGTTTTGATGTTATTGGAGCTTTCATAGAGTTGTTCTATAGCAATAGTGACAGTTTATTTGGAACAATTTTACAATCTTAAATTAAGATGTACACACATAATATGCAATCGATATCAAGATGCGTAAAAATATGAACTTTACATATTTATGCAAATTAGCCGTTTTGATGCTGTTGGAGTTGTCCTAGAGTTGTTCTATAGCAATAGCGACACTGTATTTGGAACACCTTTGCAATCCTAAATTAAGGTGTAAAATTGATTTTTTGGTACATACATATTATGCAATCGATATCAAGATGCGTAAAAATATGAACTTTACATATTTATGCAAATTAGATTTTTTGAAGTTATTGGAGTTGTCATAGAGTTGCCCTATAGCAATAGCGACAGTGTATTTGGAACAATTTTACAATCTTAAATTAAGATGTAAAATTGATTTTTTGTTACATACATATTATGCAATCGATATCAAGATGCGTAAAAATATGAACTTTACATATTTATGCTAACTCGCCGTTTTGATGTTATTGGAGTTGTGATAGAGTTGTCGTATAGCCATAGCGACAGTGTATTTGGAGCAATTTCACAATCTTATATTAAGGTGTAGAATCGATTTTGATACATACATATTATGCAATCGATATCAAGATGCGTAAAAATATGAACTTTACATATTTATGCAAATTAGCCGTTTTGATGTTATTGGACTTGTCATAGAGTTGTCCTATAGTAATAGCGACAGTGTATTTGGAACAACTTTGCATTATTAAATTAAGGTGTAGAATCGACTTTTTGATACATACACATTAAGCAATCGATATCAAGATGCGTAAAAATACGAACTTTACATATTTATGCAAATTAGCCGTTTTGATGTTATTGGACTTGTCATAGAGTTGTTCTATAGCAATAGCGACAGTGTATTTGGAACAACTTTGCAATCTTAAATTAAGATGTAAAATTGATTTTTTGGTACATACATATTATGCAATCGATATCAAGAAGCGTAAAAATATGAACTTTACATATTTATGAAAATTACCCTTTTTGAGGTTATGGGAGTTGTCATAGAGTTGTTCTATAGCAATAGCGACAGTGTATTTGGAACAATTTTACAATCTTAAATTAAGACGTACCTACATATTATGCAATCGATATCAAGATGCGTAAAAATATGAACTTTACATATTTATGCAAACTAGCCGTTTTGATGTTATTGGAGTTGTCATAGAGTTGTTCTATAGCAATAGCGACAGTGTATTTGGAACAATTTTGCAATATTAAATTAAGGTGTAGAATCGATTTTTTGATACATACACATTAAGCAATCGTTATCAAGTTGCATACAAATATGAACTTTACATATTTATGCAAATTAGCAATTTTGATTTTATTGGAGTTGTCATAGAGTTGTTCTATAGCAATAGCGACAGTGTATTTGGAACAATTTAACTATTCTAAATTAAGGTGTAGAATTGATTTTTGAATACATACATACACATTAAGCAATCGATATCAAGTTGCATACAAATATGAACTTTACATATTTATGCTAATTAGCCGTTTTGATTTTATTGAAGTTGTCATAGAGTTGTTCTATAGCTATAGCGACAGTTTATTTGGAACAATTTTACAATCCTTAAATAAGATGTACATACATTTTATGCAATCGATATCAAGATGAGTAAAAATATGAACTTTACATATTTATGCAAATTAGCCGTTTTGATGTTATTGGAGTTGTCATAGAGTTGTTCTATAGCAATAGCGACAGTGTATTTGGAACAATTTTACAATCTTAAATTAAGGTGTAGAATCGATTTTTTGATACATACACATTAAGCAATCGTTATCAAGTTGCATACAAATATGAACTTTACATATTTATGCAAATTAGCAATTTTGATTTTATTGGAGTTGTCATAGAGTTGTTCTATAGCAATAGCGACAATGTATTTGGATCAATTTAACTATTCTAAATTAAGGTGTAGAATCGATTTTTTGATACATACACATTAAGCAATCGATATCAAGTTGCATACAAATATGAACTTTACATATTTATGTAAATTAGCCGTTTTGATGCTATTGAAGTTGTCACAGAGTTGTTCTATAGCAACAGCGACAGTGTATTTGGAACAACTTTGCAATCTTAAATTAAGGTGTAAAATTGATTTTTTGGTACATACATATTATGCAATCGATATCAAGATGCGTAAAAATATGAACTTTACATATTTATGCAAATTAGCCTTTTTGATGTTATTGGAGTTGTCATAGAGCTGTCCTATAGCAATAGCGACAATGTATTTGGAACAATCTTACAATCTTAAATTAAGGTGTAAAATTGATTTTTTGGTACATACATATTATGCAATCGATATCAAGATGCGTAAAAATATGAACTTTACATATTTATGCTAATTACCCCTTTTTTAAGTTATTGGAGTTGTCATAGAGTTGTTCTATAGCAATAGCGACAGTGTATTTGGAACAATTTTACAATCTTAAATTAAGATGTAAAATTGATTTTTTGGTACATACATATTATGCAATCGATATCAAGATGTGTAAAAATATGAACTTTACATATTCATGCTAGTTACCCTTTTTGAAGTTATGGGAGTTGTCATAGAGTTGCCCTATAGCAATAGCGACAGTGTATTTGGAACAACTTTACAATCTTAAATTAAGATGTAAAATTGATTTTTTGGTACATACATATTATGCAATCGATATCAAGATGCGTAAAAATATGAACTTTACATATTTATGCTAACTCGCCGTTTTGATGTAATTGGAGTTGTCACAGAATTGCCGTATAGCCATAGCGACAGTGTATTTGGAGCACTTTCACAATCTTATATTAAGGTGTAGAATCGATTTTTTGATACATACACAATATGCAATCGATATCAGGTAGCGTCAATATATGAACTTTACATATTTATGCAAATTAGCCGTTTTGATTTTATTGGAGTTGTCACAGAGTTGTTCTATAGCAAAAGCGACAGTGTATTTGGAAAACCTTTGCAATCTTAAATTAAGGTGTAAAATTGATTTTTTGGTACATACATATTATGCAATCGATATCAAGTTTCGTAAAAATATGAACTTTACATATTTCTGTCAATTAGCCGTTTTTTGTTATTGGAGTTGTCATAGAGTTGCCCTATAGCAATAGCGATAATGTATTTGGAACAATTTTACAATCTTAAATTAAGATGTAAATTGATTTTTTGGTACATACATATTATGCAATCGATATCAAGATGCGTAAAAATATGAACTTTACATATTTATGCTAATTAACCTTTTTGAAGTTATAGGAGTTTTCATAGAGTTGTCCTATAGCAATAGCGACAGTGTATTTGGAACAATTTTACAATCTTAAATTAAGATGTAAAATTGATTTTTTGATACATACACATTAAGCAATCGGTATCAAGTTGCGTAAAAATATGAACTTTACATATTTATGCAAATTACCCTTTTTGAAGTTATGGGAGTTGTCATAGAGTTGCCCTATAGCAATAGCGACAGTGTATTTAGAACAAATTTACAATCTTAAATTAAGATGTAAAATTGATTTTTTGGTACATACATATTATGCAATCGATATCAAGATGCGTAAAATTGATTTTTTGATACATACACATTAAGCAATCGATATCAAGTTGCGTAAAAATATGAACTTTACATATTTATGCTAATTAACCTTTTTGAAGTTATTGGAGTTGTCATAGAGTTGTCCTATAGCAATAGCGACAGTGTATTTGGAACAATTTTACAATCTTAAATTATGATGTAAAATTGATTTTTTGGTACATACATATTATGCAATCGATATCAAGATGCGTATAAATATGAACTTTACATATTTATGCTAACTCGCCGTTTTGATGTTATTGGAGTTGTCATAGAGTTGTCGTATAGCCATAGCGACAGTGTATTTGGAGCAATTTCACAATCTTATATTAAGGTGTAGAATCGATTTTGATACATACATATTATGCAATCGATATCAAGATGCGTAAAAATATGAACTTTACATATTTATGCAAATTAGCCGTTTTGATGCTATTGGAGTTGTCACAGAGTTGTTCTATAGCAAAGCGACAGTGTATTTGGAACAATTTTACAATCTTAAATTAAGTTGTAAAATTGATTTTTTGGTACATACATATTATGCAATCGATATCAAGATGCGTAAAAATATGAACTTTACATATTTATGCTAACTAGCCGTTTTGATGTTATTGGAGTTGTCATAGAGTTGTCCTATAGCAATAACGACAATGTATTTGGAACAATTTAACAATCCTAAATTAAGATGTAAAATTGATTTTTTGGTACATACATATTAAGCAATCGATATCAAGTTGCGTAAAAATATGAACTTTACATATTTATGCTAACTCGCCGTTTTGATGTTATTGGAGCTGTCATAGAGTTGTCGTATAGCCATAGCGACAGTGTATTTGAAGCAATTTCACAATCTTATATTAAGATGTAAAATTGATTTTTTGGTACATACATACATATTATGCAATCGATATCAAGATGCGTAAAAATATGAACTTTACATATTTATTCTAATTACCCTTTTTGAAGTTTTGGGAGTTGTCATAGAGTTGCCCTATAGCAATAGCGACAGTGCATTTGGAACAATTTTACAATCTTAAATTAAGCTGTAGAATCGATTTTTTGGTACATACATATTATGCAATCGATATCAAGTTGCGTAAAAATATGAACTTTACATATTTATGCTAACTCGCCGTTTTGATGTTATTGGAGTTGTCATAGAGTTGTTCTATAGCCATAGCGACAGTGTATTTGGAGCAATTTCACAATCTTATATTAAGGTGTAGAATCGATTTTTTGATACATACACAATATGCAATCGATATCAGGTAGCGTCAATATATGAACTTTACATATTTATGCAAATTAGCCGTTTTGATTTTATTGCAATCTTGTCACAGAGTTGTTCTATAGCAAAAGCGACAGTGTATTTGGAAAACCTTTACAATCTTAAATTAAGATGTAAAATTGATTTTCTGATACATACACATTAAGCAATCGATACCAAGATGCGTAAAAATATGAACTTTACATATTTATGCAAATTAGCCGTTTTGATGTTATTGGAGTTGTCACAAAGTTGTTCTATAGCAATAGCGACAGTGTATTTGGAACAATTTTACAATCTTAAATTAAGATGTAAAATTGATTTTTTGATACATACATATTAAGCAATCGATATCAAGATGCGTAAAAATATGAACTTTACATATTTATGCTAACTAGGCGTTTTGATGTTATTGGAGTTGTCATAGAGTTGTCCTGCAGCAATAGCCACAATGTATTTGGAACAATTTAACAATCTTAAATTTGTAAAATTGATTTTTTAGTACATACATATTATGCAATCGATATCAAGATGCGTAAAAATATGAACTTTACATATTTATGCAAATTAGCCGTTTTGATGCTATTGGAGTTGTCACAGAATTGTTCTATAGCAATAGCGACAGTGTATTTGGAACAATTTTACAATCTTAAATTAAGGTGTAGAATTGATTTTTTGATACATACACATTAAGCAATCGATATCAGGTAGCGAAAAAATATGAACTTTACATATTTAGGCACATTAGCCGTTTTGATTTTAATTGGAGTTGTCATAGAGTTGTTCTATAGCAAAAGCGACAGTGTATTTGGAAAACCTTTGCAATTTTAAATTAAGGTGTAAAATTAATTTTTTGGTACATACATATTATGCAATCGATATCAAGATGCGTAAAAATATGAACTTTACATATTAATGCTAATTACCCTTTTTGAAGTTATGGGAGTTGTCATATAGTTGCCCTATAGCAATAGCGACAGTGCATTTGGAACAATTTTACAATCTTAAATTAAGATGTAAAATTGATTTTTTGGTACATACATATTATGCAATCGATATCAAGATGCGTAAAAGTATAAACTTTACATATTTATGCAAATTAGCCGTTTTGATGTTATTGGAGTTGTCATAGAGTTGTTCTATAGCAATAGCGACAGTGTATTTGAAACAATTTTACAATCTTAAATTAAGTAAAATTGATTTTTTGGTACATACATATTATGCAATCGATATCAAGATGCGTAAAAATATGAACTTTACATATTTATGCAAATTAATCGTTTTGATGTTATTGGAGTTGTTACAGAATTGTTCTATAGCAATAGCGACAGTGTATTTGGAACAACTTTGCAATCTAAAATTAAGGTGTAGAATCGATTTTTTAGTACATACACATTAAGCAATCGATATCGAGTTGCGTAA